>NW_015547669.1:2710-25042 GCF_001515605.1 Sinocyclocheilus anshuiensis | reverse complement strand
TCTCCTTCTGTCCTCTGATAAGCATTGTTCAGGGCTGCCGTTCCCAAAAGCTTTAATGCTTTCTTATGATGCTTTTGGGAAACGCAGCCATGTTTGAATGCAGTGTCAGCACTGAGTGAACGCTCTCTGTGATGGATCGGTTCTGTCTTGCAACATTTGCGTGTCCAGATGAGCAGGAAAATTTTCTGTCCTCTGATAAGCATTGTTCAGGGCTGCCGTTCCCAAAAGCTTTAATGCTTTCTTATGATGCTTTTGGGAAACGCAGCCCTGTTTGAATGCAGTGTCAGCAGTGAGTGAACGCTCTCTGTGATGGATCGGTTCTGTCTTGCAACATTTGCGTGTTCAGATGAGCAGGAAAATAGTTCTATCCTACACAATTACTCGCTAACAAAGGCTATTCGTCCAATTCAATGCATATTGTACGCATTATTATTATTTTTGTTAAATAAAACTACTGGTAAATAAAGCGCACCTTAGTATCGATTTTTTTTTAGTATCGATACTTTCGATACTCGCGTCAGTATCGATATATCGATACTTCGGATCGATACGCCCATCCCTACTCCCCGACGGGAGTCATCTCTTCTCGTTCGCTACAAAGAATCGGCTCTTAGAGCCGGCTCGTTCGCGAACGACACATCACTAATACAGAATCGGTGATTTAATGAGCTTGCATTCAGAATTGTCTTTAATAAAAATAAAAAAATTGGTACCGACGCACACCACATAAAAGAAAGGCTGTGCTCCAACACACACGCACACAACTGCTGTTTACAGATCAGCCTGAAGGACTTGATTAGTTTGGTGTTGGTGAGATGAAGCTTTGCAGCCAGATGTGAAGAAAAGTGGTTGATTTCTCAAGGTTTCGAATGCATGCTAGACTCCTGCTGATCAATACAAATACTGTGCAGGAGAAACCTCAAGTTTTTTTTTTTTTTTTTTGCTCAGTGTAGTTTTCTAATGTTTCATAATTTAGTGAGCGGTCAGTGGTTTTGTCAAACAGGCGGAAATGATGCAGTTATTTAGGTTGGATAAGAGGGTGAAAGTGCTTCATGTGGACTAGACAGAGGGCTGGCTAACACAGTATTTCTTCCACTGTCTTCAGACTGAGTCGATTCCACCAAAACTGAAGCCTTTCTCAAAGCACTGCGATCAAACATCTCTTCACTGAAGCCTGCTGGTTATTCACAGAACTTACAAGAGCTGCATCAAGTTTAAACACGGTTTGTCCCGCTATTGCTGTCAACAGCAACATCCCCTGGATGAAGAAAACCGCAATAAGTGGTTCTACATTATAAGACCTAATAATTCACTATATTACCGAGCACACTGTATGCCTATTGTGAACAGAGTCGCTGTGTTTGCCTGTTTATTTAAAAACCTCCTCTGTGGGTCTGCGCAATACATGTTAACTAGTTAATAGATGATTCACCTAAAAATAAAAATAAGAAAGCTTAAATGCCAATACATTACAACCATACATTTTTAAAAGTCAGGTTCAGTGAAGACAAACTAACTTGCATTGTTATTAGATTGTGTGGTGTGTTTTCTCTGATATGTCTCACATAATCTAGATTTGTGGTTTACAACCAATGGCCTTTTGGAGACTTACTGAACCTGCATTCCACAACATGGTTTGTGTGACCAGAGCAAGGACAGCTACACCGAGGAGTGAAGTAACAAGGAATGCAATGGTAAATATTGATATTGTATTGTTTGTGACGGAGATAGAAAACAAATGTTATTTATATTTATTTTTCTCTCTTGATGCATGCACACGTCCCATGCATTATATATATATCAGGGATGGGCAACTGGTGGCTTCAACTAAGAGGATATTTTCAAAGCTGTTGAGGATACGGTACGTGAGTGATAATAATAAATACATATTTCAACTAAAAAGTAAATATGCATAATGTAGTTAATAATACATTTAAATACATGTTATTGTAGGTAAATTAATAAATCAAATCGAACTTAATGTCTCCCTCAGTCTCATTTGCGTAACAAGTTGTCACGTGACGAATCTGCATTTTGGCGGAAAGCCTATGGTATAAGTCGTGCCTGCTGTGTGGCATAAAAGGATATTCAGCGTTTTTTTTACAACATAAACGAACTGCAGAGAAATCTGGAGATAACGAAAAAAGTCAGATGAAGATTTCGATGCCGAGTCTGACTCCGGACCTGGATAATCAGATAAAGGTGATCCCGAGGACGCAGCTGTTTTAGCGGCTCAGTGTTCTACTTTTATGTAGACGTTTTACATCCAAATGTTATTTAATTTGCAAATAACCAAACCTAAAAATAGATTTTAGAATAGAAACTGTTTAATAGTCTATTTGCAGTAAGACTTATTTGCGCCCCTGCCATTGTGCATTAACTTGAATCAAGCCCAACACATGCCTGTTTTAAAACAGTGGATGAGTAATTCACTCTTTGATTTGCTTAATAAAAGTTTAACAGTTTGCGAATGACTCATAATTGCATCCTAATTTAGTTTATTGGTGTTTGGTAACGAAGGGCCTCCTTTGCATCAGCAACACTGACTCAATGACAAACAAGTCATTCATAAGAAGACAACTGAGGCACCTGTATTCATAGCAACTAGTTTCTAACTAATTTGTCATGTGGTTGTTAATCATAAATATAATAATATAGTATGTGTCATTCATGCAGATATGCAAAATCATGATCCTAAAACAGCTACTTCAATTAGGTTAGATGCATCCAGCTATTTCTAGCTGCACAAACCAATTCGTTTTGCTGCTTGATTTTGAAAATTGGTCTGTCTTATATTATTTTAATGTATAATCTTAATTATGAACATACTGGGTTGTAGTGCAAACAGTTTTACCATTTACTGCATGTTGTTATTCTTATTATTCGCTAGTTTGAATCCTATCTCACTGGTAGGTCTTTCAGGGTGTCCTGGGGAGGTTTCTCGTTCACTGTTCCTGGCTGCTGGAACGATCTTCCCATCCCTATCCGGAATGCTGAATCCCTGACAATTTTCAAGCAATAGCTGACAACTCATCTCTTTCAACACTACTTGACTTCATCCTAAATTAAAAAAATTTAAAAACTTTATTTATTCCTTCTCTTTCTAGCTAGTACTTACCTGAACAATGCCTGAAACTTGGTATTACAAGCACGTCATGTTTCTGTTTGCCTCTTTAAGAAGAATCGCTTGATGTATCCCACAATTGTAAGTTGCTTTGAATAAAAGCGTCTGCTAAATGACTAAATGTAATGTAAATGTTATTTACCTATAGCGGCTAATGAAATGGAAGTCTCGCCCATAGGCTTACTTCCACGTTGAAGAAAAAGGTGGATAAAATGGTACAAATGTTTTTTTGTTATTTTTTAATGATGAAAAGGAGCTTGTTTTATCAAAAGCAACACTTAACATCCCATATTAAAGTAATGTTGTTTTTCAAGGACACATGCGTGTTTCATAAGTGTTTTTTTTTTTAATAATGTATAAACACTAAATAAATATACAGTATGTATTGCTTTTTTTTGATTGATAGTCAATACTTAGCAGAGTTAGGGCTGAGGGAACATAAGATTCAGGTAACACATAAAACATAATACAATTCGTTTGTATTCTGATCATATGTGTTCTGATAATTTTTGGATCGTTTGTTAAGATGTTTAAAGGGTTAGTTCACCCAAAGATTAAATTCTGTCATTAAGTACTCACCCTCGTGTTGTTCGAAACCCGTAAGACCTTCGTTCATCTTCGGAACACAATTTAAGATATTTTTGATTAAATATGAGGGCTCTCTGACCCTCCCATAGACAGCAAGGTAACTACCACGTTCAAGGTCCAGAAAAGTACAAAGATGATTGACAAAGTAGTCCGTGTGACATCAGTGGTTCAACTGTAAAGTTACGAAGCTACGAGAATACATTTTTGTGCAAAGAAAACACAAATAACGACTTGATTCCACATTTTCGTCTCTACTGCGTCACTTTGGACGCGTGTTCACGACAGTACCATGACGCGAGTGTGTGGAGGCGCTGACCCAGATCCGGCGTGATGACGTCATTAAATGTCATCCTTTAAATGTGAATATTAAGACCCTGCTGAATGTAAATGGATAGAGGTAACAACTAATTGTTTTATTTGTTCATATAACTGTTTTTAAAAGATACAGTGTTACCATAGCAGCAGACATACTGTTCTGAGATGAGAGAAAATAGATAGTTTGTGTTCCAAAAATTATAAATCAAAATTAAAATCTTAAATGTGAATCTTTTATAAACAATAACATACTCACTGTTTGTTGTGTTTGTTATAATACAGTATTTGATTTGACGTATTTGATAGTTAAAATTACTACAAATTCAGGTTTTTGTCACCTCCGTCAGATGAATATTTTGGTAATATTTCATTATAATATTTAATATTTGTTGAGTAATTGTTGGTCACATGTGAAAGTGTAATCTGTCTGCTAACATGACAATGTGTTTTGAAATGTTACATTACCTGAAATTACTTTTTTTTTAGCTACAGCTATAGCGGGATGCCTTTGTCCATATTAGGGATTTCCTGCACATCATAAATTATTACTTCTACTGGGCCGTTTTGGACTTTCTGCACGAGAGCGCCCTCCGTCTTTGAGTATGAATGAAACATGCACTGCATGAGAGTGTTTAGTGCTCCGTAATGTTCTCATCGTCTCGTTTTGGATATGAATAAATCGTCCGGTCATACATAGACTCTTCTTCTGTGTGAGCACATGGGCGAAGATCTAGTTTCTTCGCCCATGTGCTCACACATCCAAAGCACGCACACAGAAAAAGTTATTTTAAATGCATCTGATTGACAGATAAATCATGGTTGATCTATCAGTCAGATGCACGTAAAATGTTGTTGTTAATGTTGAGGTTATTTAGCTTCGTACATTTAGTTTAACTGCACTGTTAAAGAGGGTGATTTTTACCATTCAACTGAACTGTGTGCATGTATTTTAAACATGCAATAATTATATCAACCGAGTTTTGTATTTACTTACTGCTGTGTGCTCTGGTAATATCGACGGTATGACCCATTTCAGGAGCTGACAAAATTACGATTTAAAATCAGAGCATAGCTTACATTCACTAAAATATTGAAACGCTATGCTGATTCAAAACGACAATGCCGGTGATCGACAGTCAAAGCAAAGCGTGGTTTGAATGCTCAAAAATAGGGGCGCAGGTTAAAAGGTTAAGCAGGCCTATGTTTTATTTGCCTTGATAATTAAGCGTATGCTCTTTTGTAGCAGTGACTGGTAAATAAAGCTCCAGAACATAGTGTACAAACGTTTTGGATTTATTTTCCCAGTGTTCAAAAAACAGAAAACACAAGGAATAATAGAAAATAAACCCTTGTGTCACTACACTTATGAGTTCACCAATGAGAAATGTCAAATACAAAATAAAAAAGCTTCACTTCAGTTTTTGTCAGACTCTTTACTCTCTGCTGTAATACTCGGATCAAACCGAGTCAAGGCGAGATGTTCAGATGACATTCAGTTCAACTGACAGCACATATTAAATGTTGCGTTCCACCTCAGACACATACCTGAGTGAGAGCCACAGGAGTCACACCCCAATATTTGCATTTTACCTCACTGCAGAGCTGGGTGTTTTCCAGAAACCAGGTTATTCTCTGACCATGACCAACTCTGGGGCTCCTTCACGCTTGACTTTCTATAATTCACCGATTGTAATTTTTATTTGACTACAATATTATTAATTAACGTGTTTGTGTTGAAGTTGTGATTTGGGGCCCACTATAGCGTCTGGGGGCCCATATGCCGTCTTAAGTGAACGTAAACAGAAAGCTGGATGTGTGTTAGTATATTAAATCTGTGCATTAGTGACAGCAGTCTATTAATACAGTTGCTATTAATGTTAATAAACACAAGACAAAATCACTGACTGCTCTTGACTGAATAACCTTAATAAGGATCAGTGTACATTGAATTCATACGGTCAAGTCTATTCAGTTATTTTTGTAACACTTTTTATTAACATTTTCTTTTAATTTCCTCATAACACTGATATTGCTGGACTAGATATTGTTTACTGAAAATTATTGCATTTTAATCTTAGATGTTTACTCTCATTACTGTGTCATGCATTTTCTGTTCTTTTTAATATTAATATTAATTTATTTTTCCATTTGTATGATCACAGTCTGAGAACACTGACAATCTGATGCCCATCACCAGGTTAGTGAATATGGTACATTTTGTGTTGTTCACTTTAAAAATACTTTTACAGTAAGTGGGAAATGCAAATTTGAAAATACAATGACTAATCTTAAAATGAATGAATGAATGAATAAATAAATACATATTTAGTTTTTAGGTTTGAATGATTTAGTCAGATTAATGACTGCTTATGTCTCCATCAGTGAGCTTTAGACATGTTTATTACTGTATTTTAAAGTAACAATGCAGGTTAATAGTTAAGTATTCAGAAATAAATGTGTGTACCATCCATTCATCTAAGAAGTTGATTCCTGCCTTTCCTTTTTGGCTTAATTGCCATTTTACTTTCTGGTTTATTTTTTGTTTTTGCAGATTTGTTGTTGTTGTTTTGCATTTCCCCTCCTAATGAACAAACAACAAAAAAAACACAATATGCATGTGATTGTTTTATTGTTTGGTTTCAGGACAGTAATGGGGAAATAGCCCTAGAAGCCCACGGTCCGTTGGCTGAAAGTCTGGTGCATTTAAATTTGGAAACACTTCAAGAGTTACGAAGTCGTCATCGGATTGGTAGAATTATGCAGTATTTCTGGGAGATGTATGTGTCACGTTCTTTAACAGTCTGCCTGGAAACGTGATGCCAAATCCCCTCTGTGTTTCCAACTGTGTCGATGAGCGCTTGTCAGGATAAACTAAATGCTGGATTTTCAAAAGTATGTAAAATATGTAAAGATCGCAGCATAAACTCTGATCGGATTGTCCAGTGTTTCAGTGGCAGGCCTTCTGGGCCTGATGTATTCTGTAAACCTGAGTTACCCCAAGCCACTGAGGTATACATTTGAATATGTAAGAAAATCCTGCTTGAATTCACTTGCAAAACCTCTGAATTTGAATAACAAGATTAAATGCATGTTGTCTTGTTTATGCTGCAAATGCATTTTTTAATGCCACAGAGCATTGCACAACTCACACATGCAAAAGTCAACAAGCATACAACACCACAACGATTGCATAAACATCATCTCAACTCTACACCACAAATATTAAAGAAGAATGCTGATGCATACTCTTATGTGTTGCAGCACGTTTACTGTTCTGTAATCTTTCCATAGGTATGATGGTTTTTATACTTTTATAAACTGTATATTGTGTCCCCTAAACCTACCTGTCACAGAAAACGTTGTGCATTTTTACATATTTAAAAAAAAAAAAGAATTTAGTGTGATTTAAAAACTGTTTTTTAAATAACATTCAACTAAATTTTAGAACAAGTCAGACATGTTTCTAAATATGTGTTGAACAGCTGAAAATGTTTTAAGAGATTTTTAAGTTGCATTTGCAGATAAATTAATTGATGAAATAAAGAACTCCTTTCGTATTCGCCAGTTGTCTGCTGTCTTCCGCTCATTGTAATGTGTTGTGATTTCAACTAATTTTAAGTGACTGAGCAGCATCTAGGTATTTTAAAATACAAAATTAACTTCAATTTTATCATGGGGCAAAAGAGGCTTTTTCATTGTAATGTTAATACCTCTATGAGTCTCACGTGTAAAAACAGACTTTGCATGAGAGTGTTTAATGTTCCATATTGCCTCGTTTTGGGTAAAAATAGAAAACACTGAAGCATACTTTGCAGTAACTTGAGTAGTTTTTCTGCAAACTACTTATTTACTCTTACTTGAGTTGTATTATTTGTTCAGTACTTTTACACATACAGTATGTAGTTCATCTCCTGTTCCTGCAAGATTTACTTCCAGCCTGCCCCAGCATGCCTTTAATGGTTTGGGGCAGTTTAATTGGAATTTGAAGTCTGACAGATCATGTTGGTCATCACTTCATAACATGCAAATATGACTTCATTTGTAACAGGTTTATGACAGGAAAAGGGTGGGATTTTATATTTGTTTCTTTGCATATAAAAGGTCTGCGGTGCTTTATCTGCTGTTGAACACTGGACAACAGCTGACTGTCAGCAGAATGCTAGGTAAGACAATTCATGTCTTACAAATTATATTTATGGTTTGGATACTGACATACTTTATTTGCACCAAGGAACACGAACACAGGAAGATGTTCCACGAAGACGTACAACAGCGGACCGAGAACTTGGGACTGGGAACACATTTTATACACACACACAGTAAGAGGGGATGACGAGACACACCTGGGAGCAATAAAACCAGGGGAAACACCTGGGACAAATGAAATAAACTAATCAGGACAGGAACAGGAAACTAACCAAATAAGGGCATGGGAAGGCACATGGGGAGCAGGACACACACAAAACATGGAACAGAGTCTGACAATCGCACTAAATGCACATGTACTTGTAATGATCCCTTTTCACAGATTCTGATGATCTGCTTCCACAGTTATTAACATTGTACATCTAACAACGTTATATTTATTTTATTTTTTTTCTGTATCTTAAAAAAATGTACATTTATCACAAAACATACATGTAAATTGCAGGAAAACACTGCTGCTTGAGTGTTTCTAATACAACAGCGAGTGTGAAGAGAGCCTTACTTTCGTCTCAGTCCTAAAATTAAGGTATGGTTGTGCATATGTGCATTTTGCAGATGGATAGATAGTTTTATGAATCATTTTCTTAGACAAGTGAATTTACTGAAGACTAGCAGGTATGCAGTTTATTATAATAATTCAAAATATGTGCAAGTTTAGGCTTGCTGAAAACAGCTCAGTTAATGTGTCTTGTCTCATCACATTGACAATTACGAATTAAATGAATCACGCCAATCAAAGCCAATATATTCAATACAAAAAGGTTCGATTAGACAAAAGTTGGTTCGCATGCTGGCCCGGTTCCAGTAAATCACTGAGGGTGCAGTAATCATCCAGTAATGAAACAAGTCTTGAATGAGTCATTGAATCATTCGTACATTTTTGTTTAGTTGTCTGTTTTTTTTTTCTTCTTCAGAATCGTGAGAGAACCCCAACCTCCATTAAAAAAAAAAAAAAAAGTACTGAGGGTTCTCTAACCTTAATGCACAACTATATGTTTGTCCCATCCTTTGCTAAGGTTATCACTATATCAATCATTGCTATTTCGAGAGTAAATCACACATATTAGCAGTGTGTATGGGGCCAAAAAACATATATAAAACATACATATACACACAGCCTAGAAATCGAATAATGAGCGCTCATTCTATCATTAACGAGCTTGCACTCGTCTTAGTTCATCGCAGTCTCACAAAGTTACGGTATAATCAACAAAGCTCCTTTTTACATCATGTCTGCACTTTTTATTTTATGAGATGACTCATGAGTAGGATTGGCTATCGTTTGAATTTTATCAATTCCGATTCCAATTCTTTTCAATTCGCTGTTTCGATTCCAATGTGATTAAAAAATGAAGTCAAACATTTAGTTATCAGACATATTTATTCTGTCTCTTTTTGCAAAACATTTAGTTCCTACTATGAACAAAAATCAGCAGGCTACATAAAAATGTGTTGTATGTATATGTTTTTGGCCCTTATACACACGGCTAATTTTTGGGATTTACTCTCGAAATAGCAATGACTGATATAGTGATAACCTTAGCAAAGGATGGGACAAGTTGTGCATTAGGGCTAGAGCACCCTCAGTAGTTTAGTAGTTTTTTTTTTTTTTACGGAGGTTGTGGTTCTCTCACGATTCTGAAGAACAAAAACTTTAGACATCTAAACAAAAATGTATGAATGAATGATTCAATGACTCATTCAAGATTGACTTGTTTCATTACTGGATGAATCAGCGTTTCTGAACGAATCTCTTGAATAATTCAAAGATAAATATATTTTAACAGCCACCTACTGGTGCAACAATGTAATGTGTTAGAGTTTATATCCGAACTATAAACTTTTATTCCAGTACTTCTGTGATTATTTGAATGGTAATTGTGACACAGAAACAATGATACTGTGTGGTTGAAAAGACCGTTTGTGAAGCGGTTTCATTCATACGATAGCTGCTCCCTTTAGGTGAACACAGATTTAAGCATTCAAATCACACTGCTGTGATCGTATGCTGCACTGACGAACCAAGAGTGATAACACACGTCAAAGGTTGAGGAATGAAACAGATGAATCGTTGTAATTTAGAAAGAGAATCACATTGGTGTTTGAATCGTGTTCGTGATCTTTAACGATATGCTAAATTACAGTGCTTTGTCATGTTGATGGTGACATTTCTCTTGCAACACTTTAGCTTATCACAAATATTATACTTAGCTTTTTCGGCTTCTGATCACAAGTGTAGCCAAACTTTGGAGCGCTTAGATTAGTGAGCAATGTGGCAGATCGCCAGGTCGGGTCCTCACAGATGAAAGAAAAGAAAAGAAAAGAAAAGAAAAGAAAAAGAAGCACACACAGGAATCGACAGACGGAATCAAATTGTAATTTTATAACAAGTATCCGATTCTTGACTTAAGTATCTGATTCTGGGCCCGTATTCATGAAAAATCTTAGTGCTAAGAGTTGCTCCTAGTAAACACAATTCTAAGAAAATTCTTAGAAATGTGGGTGTTTCCTCTTAAAATTAATGAAAAGATCCTAGTAAAGAAAAAAGTAATTCAGAAAGCATCTTAACCCTTAAAAGAGGTCTTAAGGTCCAAAATTGTTAGGAGTACGGACGAGGACTTTTAAGAGGCTTACGAGTTTCTTTAGTAGTGGAGAAAATGGACGAAACATGAAGAGCGAGAAGAAATGTGTTGCACACACAATGCATGACAGTGAGTTAATAAGACGCTACACATTAGATCGTGCAGGGATTGTTTGTGACCGATCTTATAAGAGACACGCTAACATCTCCGACACCGCGCAGAAATGCCATAGCACCAGAAATGGAAGTAATCACTACATTAACTACATAAACATATTTGGCAACTGAAAACAAAACAACAACAACAACAACAAAAAAAACTATGCAGCAGTGATGATTTGGGTCTGTCACAACCTTCTATAAGCAAAGTGATCACACAAACAATTACAGCACTTTCAGAACCTTATTGTGTCGCTGTTCATTTCCTATAAAATACGTTAAAGTATGACAGCATGGTAAATAAAAAATAAAGATTATACAAACATATATAATGTGTGTGTGTGTGTGAGAGAGAGAGAGAGAGAGAGAGAGAGAGAGAGAGAGAGAGAGAGAGAGAGAGAGAGAGAGAGAGAGAGAGAGAGAGAGAGAGAGAGAGAGAGAGAGAGAGATAGAGAGAGAGAGAGAGAGAGAGAGAGAGAGTATGGTGAAACAGGAAAAATTACGCCTGTAATTTGAACGTGAAGGCTTATAATAGACCCTACTTTTAAACGCGCTCTTTTATTTCCTTATTGGACAACCAACCAATCACAGTCTTCAAAAGACTGTGTCATAGCTAGCAACGGGGTCAGCTCCGCCTCCTCATTAAGATACAAGTTTTTGTCTTCTCCTCGCTCAGAGTTGCTCTCAGATTGGTCCTGAATCACTTTTAAGCTAAGCCTCCTAGTTAGAAATGTTTAAGCTATATTATGAGCTCTCTGAGAGGATTCTTAGAATCTTTAAGAATACGGGCCCTGGAGTTGGAATTGATTTTCGATCACGAGTGAGCAGAACTGCACTAGACAAAACAGTTCCCGTTACTAACGTAACCAATGTTACATCAGTGACTGTTGCATATAATGCTTATGGGGAACGTGTCTAGCTCAGGAGGAGGCCATTCCTCTGGTGGAGTGGACGCTCACTCCAATAGGACCCTGTAAGTCCACTGAGGCGTAAGCCAGGGCTATAGACCCTTTTTCTGTTAGTAAACATTGTGACGTTTCTCTGTGGGCGGAGCTTAGGTGGAGGCAGAAAGATTCCCCTGACCGCTTCACTAACGCTAGCTATGACGTGTGTTAGCTTGTTTTTGTTTTTTTTGTTTTTTTGTAACAATGACTGGAGAAAATCTCACCTGTGTCTGTCTAGTGATGAAGATGCATATATATATTTCAATTTCAGCAGGCAACTATTTTTACAGAAACATTAGAGTGAACTGGGCCAAAATACAAAAAAAAAAGTTAAACATTCAATGTGATGGATATATTATTTGAAGATGTATGTGTCATGTAATGATACAAATAGTTATTTTAAAGTATATACCTCATGTAAATGATGTAAGTTTACAGTGACATCACATACCTTTACTTTACATACAGTACATTTAAATTAAGATTAAGAAAATTCCAGAAACTAATTTTGAACTTTCTGTATTTGATTATTTTTTTCTTACCAAGTTCTTAAAAATTCCAGCCACAATCAATCAGAACAATGTATATACAATTACAGATCATTAAGCATATACATCGTCAGTTTGTTGTTTTACACACATGCACACAGACATTATTTCATATGCGACATAGTTTTGAGATGCATAAGAAATCTTTAGACGCATAACACAAACCATAATACATAACAACAAAAGACAATACTTTATTTAACCTTTTCCGACAAGAAGTGTGCGCTGCAAACACGAGCATTTTTGACTATCGTTTCTGTCCAGTCCGCTCGTTTTATCGCATTTAACTACAGCTGTCGTCGTTTTTTTTGTCCGGCGGTGGCAGGAGGTATGCTTTAAAATGTAAAATTGGAGACTCTACTACGTCGATTCTGGCACCCAACATCACAACAAGACGATATTTTAAGCTCCTTATGTAGCTAAATCTGTGCTGGTTTGAATCGGCCGCCTCCAGTTTCCCCTTTGTTTTGCCTCCAGCTAGCGTGGTGACATAATTGTGACGTCGGCCCTAAAAGGGTCTATAGCATCTACCATCCAGTAGGATAGTCTCTGCTTCGTAACTGGCACACCTTTAGAATGGCCTCTGGAGCATAGAAAGAGCTGCTCTGATTGCCGGAAGTGGCTAGAACGCTCTACATACGTTAATAGCTTGGACCGGGCAGAATAAATTAGGACCCTGCTCGTCCTCTGGGTTAGGAAAAGCCAGAAGGGTGATGACTTGTGCTCCGAACGGAGTAAAGAACACCTTGGGCACATTAGGCATGTCTTGGTTTGAGGACGACTCCACAGTCGTTAGGCCCAAACTCAAGGCAGGAAGCGCTGGCTGAGAATGCTTGACATGTGAATAATCCCGCCCACTCTAAAGCGGTACTGAACTGCAGTGGAAACGCAAACCGAGCCGAACCGAGCCGTGCCGTACCGTACTGAGCCGTACCAAGCCGAGTCGTACCACACAGTGGAAAAGCGCCATTAGTGGTGCTGCTCAAGCATCACAATTAATACTGCATATTGTTAGAATATCTTAAAAAAAAAAAAAAGAATTTGAACTATTTTGTAATTAAATCATGAATATATAAACAAAACAAAAAAAAAGAGTATTCAAGGTTTAATGCAATTGCCACATATTCAGCGGTGATCTGTCAGAGACTAATTTAAATCTTTTCTGGATCTTAAATTTTCCATTTTCCTCAACTCTGGACCTCGAGATCCACTTTCCTGCAGAGTTTCACTCCAACCCTAATCAAACACACCTGAAAAGGCTCATCAAGGTCTTCAGGATTACTGCAAACAAAGCCACTAGAAAGCAAGCCTGCAACCTTTATGCCTAGTTCACACTAGGGCCTGTATTCATGAAAAATCTTAGTGCTAAGAGTTGCTCCTAGAACGAAATTCTAAGAAAATTCTTAGAAATGTGGGTGTTTCCTCTTAAAATTAAAGAAAAGATCCTAGTAAAGAAAAAAGTAATTCAGAAAGCATCTTAACCCTTAAAAGAGGTCTGAAGGTCCAAAATTGTTAGGAGTACAGACGAGAACTTTTAAGAGGCTTAAGAGTTTCTTTAGCAGTGGAGAAAATGGACGAAAAGATGGTGCAGGGATCATGTTTGTGACCGATCTTATTAGAGACACGCTAACATCTCCGACACTGCGCAGAAATGCCATAGCGCCAGAAATGGAAGTAATCACTACATTAACTACATTAACATATTTGGCAACTGGAAAAATGCAACTATGCAGCAGTGATGTCTGTCACAACCTTCTATAAGCAAAGTGATAACACAAACAATTACAGCACATTCAGATTCTTAGTTATTGTGTCGCTGTTTATTTCCTATAAAATACGTTAAGTATGACAGCATGGTAAATAAAAAATAAAGAATATATATAAATATATAATGTGTGTGTGTTTGTGTGAGAGAGAGAGTATGGTGAAACAGGAAAAATTACGCCTGTAATTTGAACGTGAAGGCTTATAATAGACCCTACTTTTAAACGCGCTCTTTTATTTCCTTATTGGACAACCAACCAATCACAGTCTTCAAAAGACTGTGTCATAGCTAGCAACGGGGTCAGCTCCGCCTCCTCATTAAGATACAAGTTTTTGTCTTCTCCTCGCTCAGAGTTGCTCTCAGATTGGTCCTGAATCACTTTTAAGCTAAGACTCCTAGTTAGAAATGTTTAAGCTAAATTAGGAGCTCTCTGAGAGGATTCTTAGAATCTTTAAGAATACGGGCCCTGGAGTTGGAATTGATTTTCGATCACGAGTGAGCAGAACTGCACTAGACAAAACAGTTCCCGTTACTAACGTAACCAATGTTACATCAGTGACTGTTGCATATAATGCTTATGGGGAACGTGTCTAGCTCAGGAGGAGGCCATTCCTCTGGTGGAGTGGACGCTCACTCCAATAGGACCCTGTAAGTCCACTGAGGCGTAAGCCAGGGCTATAGACCCTTTTTCTGTTAGTAAACATTGTGACGTTTCTCTGTGGGCGGAGCTTAGGTGGAGGCAGAAAGATTCCCCTGACCGCTTCACTAACGCTAGCTATGACGTGTGTTAGCTTGTTTTTGTTTTTTTTGTTTTTTTGTAACAATGACTGGAGAAAATCTCACCTGTGTCTGTCTAGTGATGAAGATGCATATATATATTTCAATTTCAGCAGGCAACTATTTTTACAGAAACATTAGAGTGAACTGGGCCAAAATACAAAAAAAAAAGTTAAACATTCAATGTGATGGATATATTATTTGAAGATGTATGTGTCATGTAATGATACAAATAGTTATTTTAAAGTATATACCTCATGTAAATGATGTAAGTTTACAGTGACATCACATACCTTTACTTTACATACAGTACATTTAAATTAAGATTAAGAAAATTCCAGAAACTAATTTTGAACTTTCTGTATTTGATTATTTTTTTCTTACCAAGTTCTTAAAAATTCCAGCCACAATCAATCAGAACAATGTATATACAATTACAGATCATTAAGCATATACATCGTCAGTTTGTTGTTTTACACACATGCACACAGACATTATTTCATATGCGACATAGTTTTGAGATGCATAAGAAATCTTTAGACGCATAACACAAACCATAATACATAACAACAAAAGACAATACTTTATTTAACCTTTTCCGACAAGAAGTGTGCGCTGCAAACACGAGCATTTTTGACTATCGTTTCTGTCCAGTCCGCTCGTTTTTTAACTATTAACTACAGCTGTCGTCGTTTTTTTTGTCCGGCGGTGGCAGGAGGTATGCTTTAAAATGGGAGACTCTATTTGACTATCGTTTCTGTCCAGTCCGCTCGTTTTATCGCATTTAACTACAGCTGTCGTCGTTTTTTTTGTCCGGCGGTGGCAGGAGGTATGCTTTAAAATGTAAAATTGGAGACTCTACTACGTCGATTCTGGCACCCAACATCACAACAAGACGATATTTTAAGCTCCTTATGTAGCTAAATCTGTGCTGGTTTGAATCGGCCGCCTCCAGTTTCCCCTTTGTTTTGCCTCCAGCTAGCGTGGTGACATAATTGTGACGTCGGCCCTAAAAGGGTCTATAGCATCTACCATCCAGTAGGATAGTCTCTGCTTCGTAACTGGCACACCTTTAGAATGGCCTCTGGAGCATAGAAAGAGCTGCTCTGATTGCCGGAAGTGGCTAGAACGCTCTACATACGTTAATAGCTCGGACCGGGCAGAATAAATTAGGACCCTGCTCGTCCTCTGGGTTAGGAAAAGCCAGAAGGGTGATGACTTGTGCTCCGAACGGAGTAAAGAACACCTTGGGCACATTAGGCATGTCTTGGTTTGAGGACGACTCCACAGTCGTTAGGCCCAAACTCAAGGCAGGAAGCGCTGGCTGAGAATGCTTGCAAATCACCAACTCACTTGACCAATGCTAAAGCCAGAAAGTGAGGCAGTCTTAAGCAACAAGGGCCATAAGTTGGCCGAGTGGAGTGGCTCAAAGTGAGGGCCTCGCAGGGCCCTAAGGACTGTGGATAAGCCCCAGGTCGGCACAGTATGAGAATGAGGTGGATTCAATCTCCAAGCTCCCATCAAGAATTTTTGCCAACTGCCTGGCCAGCCACGAGAGCATGATTCGCTGCAATGGCTGCCACATATACTTTGAGCATGGAAGGGGTGCTTCCCTTATCCAGCAGCTCTTACAGAAATGTCTGAAAGAATGAACATTACAAGAGGATGGGTCCCCATTCTGGACTGTACACCAGTCAGAGAATATTGATTGCTTAAGGGCACAAAGGTGTTTTGTAGATGGGGCATTAGCCTCCAAAACGGTGTTAGCTACCCTCACGGAGAGCTGTAAAGACTCCCGTCTAGGGGCCAAATATGAAGGTTCCTTAGCTCGGGCCAGGGATGCAAATTCGTGGCTATCGCTTGGGAGAGGAGGTCCTTCCTCAATGGGAAGGATGTGAATCAGCTCGCTGTCTGTGTAGACTACTTGGGGGAAAGGGTGCCAGGATTCAATCCTCCATATCGGAAGCAGTCAGTGACATGGAATTTCAAGCAACAGCTTTCTCCTCCAATCCTCTGAAAGAGATCAGACTGCTCACTGCAGACGAGAGGCACTGATTCTCATGTGTGAAGTGCCCTGGCGAACTGCTGCACATGTGTGAAGCACAAGTGGAACTGCTGCGGGCATCTGTTTCTTTCTCTGAGACTCCTTAGAGAGAGGAAACGGGAGAGAGGGAAGGGTGGGGCTGCCTTCATTGAAGAAGGGCAAGACTCATGCTCTCGCAATGAGAGCAGTCTGTCCCGGTGGGAGAAGCCTCAGTGTGGGCTCTACCAAGGAAAGTGATGCACTCACTGTGTCCATCTGCAGAGTGGAAGGCTTCTCCGTACGAGCCATACTCATGGCACCAACAGAGCAGGAAATTTTATCCTAGGAAATTTGCTATAGGAAATATGCTATTTTCTGTTATATGCCGGGGAGAAGCACTGAGGAGGAGTGTCTTTTCTACTGCTAGGGCTCTTCTATGTAGGGCCGGCACCACCTCTGAGCAGGCAATTGCCTAGGGCCTCGGGCTTTGAGGCAGGGCCTCCATAACTGTAACATCCCCTATACACTAGTCCAACAGTCAAGACAGGCAGCAACATATTAGCCTTTTTGGTTATTGGATATAGTTGAACTCTCACTCACTTGCAAACCCAGACAGCAACATAGTGTTGGCCCAGATCCAGGCGGGCCAGATGTGGGCCGGACCTGGGCCGACGCTGCTTGCTGTCTGGGAATAAACCAATTAATGTTGCTGTTTCAAAGTTGGTCTCACCTTCTGAATGTATGGTGTAACGGACACATCCTTCAGGTGCTTAAGCTGATGCACCCAAACACAAAACTTTGAATTTGCATGTACAATGAATGACATTGCATTGGGCTGACTAGCAAAATAGCTACAAAAGTAAAACCAAATAAGTTTGTATTCAAAGTCAAAAAGCAAACACACTAGAGCATTTGTTTAACGTTCATTTATGGAAGTGGTATTCACAAAATGTGAATAAATTACTGAACAAATTACTGCATGCTCAATAAACAAAAAATAGATTACCGGTCAAAAGTTTGGACAAATTACTATTTTTAATGTTTTTGAAAGAAGCTCCTTCTCCTGTTGGATCACAAAGATGATATGCTCATCGAGCCTGCATTTATTTGATTAAATAATAATAATAGTAATGTTGTGAAATAGAAAAGTAAAATAAATAAATAAATAAATAAATGAATAGTAATCTTTTGTAACAATACCATTCAAAAGGTTGTAATTCAATAGAAGAAATTTTAAGATATTAATAGTTTCATTCATAAGGATGTGTTAAATTTGTGTTAGTAAAAAAGTGGTAGTAAACACTTATATTATTATAACAGGAGAAGTCAAATTATTTTTTGCCTAATGTCCACCCTATTAATGTTTCTTTTGTTCTCTAGAAGAAGAAGAAAAAGAAGAAGGAAAAAAAAAACAGGAATTATCTTAATTGATCAACAATTTTGACACACTACTCACAGAAAGATCTCCATTCTAATAAAGAAAAGAAAAGAAAATAAATGAAAACAGGACTCGCAATGTACACCGTGCCTTCAACCAATCGCAGTTCCAAAGAGAATGAAACAATCTCAGTGCCAGCTTCACTTAGAGATTCACTCTCATTCATCGACATTGTATGGTCTGATATGTTTGAGACGGAAGACATTAACCCTGAAGAAGCTAGGAAGCATGAGGCTGACTTTCTTAAAGGAGCCCCACTACAGTAGCTTAATTTAGCGGAGGAAGAAAACTCGCCTTTGGTCAAGAGAGATGACTTTAACGATGTAATACAGTTAATTGAGAGAAAGAAGAGAAAACACTGTCTCGCCACTGATGTTTCTTTACAATACTATCCTGGCAGTGGAGGCTTAACTCTCGCCATGCAGGTGCTTTGGGATTTCCGGAAAGATCTAAGATGTGCCAGAGTGATCGATTCAAATCTGGACACCAAAGAGCTGTCGAAACAAGTGCTGGACCTTTTTCTGCTGTCTAATGAACAACATGCTGAACAAGATCGGAAAACATCTCAGGTTACGTATGTAACCCTAGTTCCTCGAGGGAACGAGACGCTGCGTCGGAAACGCTAGGGGAACGCCCTTCAGCGTGACGGGCTCTGAACCTCGTGTGTAATCAGACCAATAGATGGGCGAGACGTCACGGCGGGTGACATAATGACCAGGAAGCTATAAAAGCACGTGCAGAACGCGGTCACGCAGGGACGTTCCCAAAGCGACTCGACGCAGCTCGAGTTCCTGAAGGGGAATCGAAATTATGCTCTTCCAAGGACAGTGGAAATGCTCAACAGCACATCTCATATGATGACAAAAAACATAACTGTACAAGAACAAGACAACCTTTACCAAATCATGTTTATATGACAATATTTAGTGTGCTTATATTTGAATTAGACTGCATGAATCTGTGTACTACTATTAGAAAACGATTATTAGCTCATAGTATATGGTACTATCCACCGGTTTTCGGGAAGAGAGAAAGATGTTAACAAATATTCTTTATAATGCTGGTGGTGGGTCTGTGAGTTCAAAGTATGTTCATGTATTTTGACCACTTACCATTTTGCAGTTTAGAAAAAAATAAATGCTGGCATGTTGAAAACTTGCATTTTTATTCATATACATTTGAGATGCATTTGTTATCTGTCGCAGTGTGGTTAGTCATTTAGTACATTTAGTCCGATAGAAGTCATTTGCTATATCTCTTGCTTCATCTGCTTTACCAGCGAGTTGATTATTTCTCATGCATAATATATAACCTTGAGATGCCTTTGTTGTCATTTGGGGTGTGGCTGCATTTATTTCAATAAAATGAATATTACAACTGCACTTGTCCCTCTCCATTGAGAATGTACCAGCAAAACACAGCAAATCCAAACAAAATTATGTCTCATGGTCATTAGATTAATGTTGTTTATGATCATAATCTTATCAGCTGTTTTTGGTGTTCAGCTGGACTCAAATGCTGGTTTGAAACCACAGACGAACACAAACATTGTTCACTATTTGTCTTGTAATTATAACGAGTACACGGAAATACGCAACAATAAAAAATATAATTGGCACTGAAACAAACACTGCCTGGACGTGCCATCTAGTCATAAACTGGATTAGTCTCATTTTATGAATTATATCATGTAAAAGTCTTTAAACACGACTTGCAGGTCAAGGAAAATACTAGTGTTCATCTCTATCGAAGCCATGCATGCAGATATCAGGAAACTTTTATGATCACTTTGGATGTGTTTAAGTCTGCCGTGAATAATTTCACGACTATTCATGTAAGAAGCCCGTATCTTGACAGATTAAACTCTACAAAAGTTTAAATTGGCATTTTAACTTCATGACGCACGCTATGTCCCATTGTCCGCGTAGTATCTTATCAACAGTTTGTCAAAGCGGCCTTGTGCTATACATTGTGCTATTTACAGATGAAGGTTTGATGAGTTATTTACAGATGTACAGTACTGAGGTTTGTTATGTGTTGTTCAGTCTCCTCACTCTGGAGATCTAGGAGGTTGGGTAGAGGGACACCAATAATCCTCTCAGCATTTGATTATTTCTGTCTAAGTTAGAATATATATACTTGGTTCACTAGAACAATACTACTTTAAATAAATGTTTAATGACAAAATATTTGTATTTTAATCACACAAAGCAAAACAATGCAGTTGTATTTCCAAATACTTTAACAAAAAGGCAATTATTTTGGTAATCATGTAATCTACTGATTATTTTGACAATTTACTAATAGTTTTAATAGTAAAAATAGACCTAAGTTTAAAACAGGCTTTAGCATGACTTACATTTATATATAAACTAACGATGAGACAATAATAATTGGTTCAAATAAAGTATCAAAAACAAGTATTTACATGGTTTTATTGAACAACACTGTTAAAATACATAACGTAATATGCATAATATGAACATAACCAACTTAAGTACATTATGTATTATAACAAATACCTGCAGAGGGCGCCAACGGTCTGGTGATGTTTTTTGAAATCGCGATGTACTACAAATCGCATATTTAGAAATGCGTTGATGTATCCTGTGTTGGCATAGGTTTATAAATGATTTACATTACAATCTAGTGAGATAACACACTGTTTTCCCAGATGAACGTTAAGCATCCCAAACTCACAGCATATGCAGAGGAAGAGTTTGACCGAGCAGCTCAGATGGAGACCCGCTCCACGCTTGTAAATGATAAGAGTGAAGCGCGTCCAACTTTATATGCGTTCCCAAATGAAACCCAAACAAACAGCACATGCAATAAAAGATCGAACAATGTAATGCAAGTACTATCAAAGGTTTTACCACAAACTCAACTTTATACTGATATCGCGAGACCGCTTTTCACCTCAAGGAGTAATATCGCGAGATCTCGTGCGCTGCTGAAAGCCGGGCGAAATGGCTCTGTATTTATATCAGACGCGCTGCATTGTTAATTTTTGCAAGAAAATATTGATTTTATCGAAACAAAAAATTAACACTAATTTCACATATACTGCCTTTTAAGCATTCAAGTACTTTTCAAGTACCTTTCCATAAATATGGCTGCTTTCAAGGGTTTTCCAGGACTTAAATTTCAAAAAGTCAAATTCAAGCATCTTGTACGAACGCATCATAAAGCATTGATGTTTTTTTGGGAACGGCAGCCCAGAACAGTGCGGGGGAAAAAAAATAATATAGCCTATGTTTGAGTTACTTCACAACAGACAAAAAAAAAAAAATAAATTGTAGCCTACAGTTTGTGCAACTACATTTATTCAAATTGAACATTACAGGTTCATATTAACCACGTTCTATTTTGTAATGTTAATATAAATCATACACTGTCAGAACAAAGGTTGCATTTTATGCATGCAACAGCCTATCACTGCAGTCCCTTATGAAAATGAACCAGTTTAACTACAGTATTTGTAGACTTCCATGTTACCACTACAGTAAACATTTAAACCATGTGTAAACAAAAACATAACCTGATAAATTGAAATGAAGGCATATTGAATGCTAAAATGGGTTTCAAATAAAAAGTACATTTTTACTTATTACTCATTTTAAGATAACTTTTTACCTTCTTCCCAAACCCACTAAAATATCACATCATATAATTAAGTCTAAAATGGTTTAAGTTTCTTATCTCATACACACATTAGAAGTAGCAGTAGTAGCACATAGTGAGAGCAGCTGAGAAGATCGTTGGTGCCTCCCTCCCCTCCCTCCAGGACATTTACAACACCCGTCTCACCCGCAAAGCCCTCTGTATTGCAGGTGATCCCACCCACCCGACACACAGCTTCTT
>NW_015547669.1:0-557 GCF_001515605.1 Sinocyclocheilus anshuiensis | reverse complement strand
ACTGCTGCAGCGGCGGGTTTAAGCGCGCTCTCCGCGGATGCGGCGGGCCAGCTGGATGTCTTTGGGCATGATGGTGACTCTCTTGGCGTGGATGGCGCACAGGTTGGTGTCCTCAAACAGACCGACCAAATAAGCCTCGCTGGCCGGGCCATGGGCCATGACAGCGGAGCTCTGGAAGCGCAGGTCCGTCTTGAAATCCTGCGCGATTTCTCGCGCTGGAAAGTGGAAAGGCAGTTTGCGGATCAGCAGCTCGGTGGACTTCTGATAGCGGCGGATCTCTCGGAGAGCCACGGTCCCGGGCCTGTAACGGTGGGGCTTCTTGACGCGCTCTTCCGGGCAGCTTTAGTAGCGAGCTGCTTCCTCGGGGCTTTGCCGCCGGTGGACTTACGAGCGGTCTGCTTGGTCCTTGCCATCGCTGAGATCTACTTCTTCCTCCGTTCAGCACATGTAGAAACTGCTTTTCTATCTTTTGCGTCTGCATTTAAAGCGTCAAACGGTCACGAGCTTATGGCGTCATGAAGGTGCAGAGGCTTGTGATTGGCTGATGTGTGACGTCT
>NW_015547668.1:2032249-2032427 GCF_001515605.1 Sinocyclocheilus anshuiensis | reverse complement strand
AAAAAAAAAAAAAAAAAAAAGAAAGCATTAATAATCACAGTGAAAGTAACGTCTGATAACTTTGCCTCTATGAGTCCGATTTATTACAACGACTTTTGTTTTAATTTTAGTAGGGATGCACCGATACCACTTTTTCCAGTACTCGCCCGATACCGATACTTTTATTTTTGGTACTTGC
>NW_015547668.1:2031119-2031609 GCF_001515605.1 Sinocyclocheilus anshuiensis | reverse complement strand
AAATGGCTGCAATATAACAAAGAGTGAAAAATTGAAGGGGGTCTGAATACTTTCCGTACCCACTGTATATAGGGGTTGGCCACCCCACTTACAACTGCTAATTCTGTCACTTTTTCTCTTGACAAGAAGTGCATTTATTCAATCGCAGAACGACTGAGAACGGGAGACTTTCAGACGCGCGCTCCTCTTCACTTCAGCACCAGGCGCGAGTCAAGCGAGCGCGGAAACGGTACTGTAATATATTTTATATGAGTCACATTTAAGAACATGTCTCTGAAATGGTTTTCAAAACTGTCCAGGAGCAGCCCAGCACTGTCTCACTCATCTAACACACCCGATTTAACTCGTCAGCTTGTGTTTATTTGAGCATTTCAGTCAGTGAATACGCAGTCTGAAAAACACTAAAATAAATATCAAAAAAATAATACAGTTAAACAAGAAAGTAGCCTAAATAAGAAAGTTAAATACACCCTGTCTACAGGACGCGGTG
>NW_015547668.1:2025443-2030273 GCF_001515605.1 Sinocyclocheilus anshuiensis | reverse complement strand
CTCAATCATCTATTAACAAAGGTGCGGGTTTATTTAGGCACTTCCGTCAGTGAATACACAGCCTGCAAAACACTAAAATAAATATCAAAGAAATAATACAGTTAAACAAGAAAGTAGCCTAAATAAGAAAGTTAAATACACCCTGTCTACAGGACGCGGTGCGACAGAATACTATAAAACTCATTATAATCAGTGATGCTACACTGGATGCGGCACGACACGACAAATCCCCGACAGTAAACTGCCTCGTTCTATTTATGAGGTACTGACACAGAGTTCAAATGTCCTGTGTAGACACTAGACAGACTCACCCTGTTGCGACGCGGTGGTGTCGCATCCGGTGTAGACATGGTTCACTGTTCCGCTACTGTTATAACACTTGTATACAAAACTTAGTATTTTGCTTGTTATAGAGTGCGTGACGTCACGTGCAAAACCGCCGGTGGCAGTAGACAACCGTGACGAGGTTGTCACGGCGACCGTCACAGCCCTAGCCCTAAAGCATCAGTTCAATCTTGAGACACTGCCAACCCCCAATGCTGAGAATGCTATGACACAGCCCTCTCTCTCTGTGCCCTTCACTGATGACTCACATTACCCAGTACCTTACAGCACACTGGCGGGAATCTGACGGCTTCAGCAAACTCGGGCCGCGGTCTAAAGCCAATACAGTGAGTCTTTACTTTAGGTTCACACTAGGCTTTGTGCTCCATTCACTATAATCCATATGCATATGGCTAGGCGATATGACCAAAAGAATGATCACGATAATTATTTTCATATCAGTCATAATCGATAATTATCACAATGTCAAATGTCAAATCTTTATTTATTTCAAGTTTAAAGGCAGATTTTTGCTCCAAAATGAAAGTTGTAGAAACCAGACTGTTAATTTTCCTTAAAATAAATATCTTAAAGGAGTGGTTGACTTTTTTTTTCTAGGCTTGATTGTGTTTATGGGGTGCAGTCTAACGTGTTAATGCTTCGTTAAAAAAATAAAAAAATAAATAAAACAAAATGCACAATTTTTCACATAATTTACCTTTATTCTACACTAGGGCTGCACGATATTGGAAAAAAACTCACATTGCGATATATTTTTTTTCTGCAATATGAGATCTGAAATCTCTATTTGGAAAAAAAATTATCAATGATTGGGGTGATTTTGTAGGCGAGTAAATCAGCATAGGAAATAAACAAATTACAAGCAAAGATAAATAACAGAACAAAGATACAAATGAAATAAGCAGTGCTTTATATTTTTCAGGTAAGTCTAACAGTATTCAGGTACAGAAATTGAACAATCAAATGTACAATACTGCATAGTTTTCACTATAAATTAAATCTAACAAATCTGTGTTAAAGCTACACATTTTTTTTATTTGTTTTGTTGTGATTAACATTCATAACACAGAAAGCCTCAGGAACATTAAACTTCTGTGAATAGGGCTGTGAATCTTTGGGTAGACAGCGAATCGATTCGATTCACGATTCATAGGTTTTCGATTCGATTCAAGAACATTTTTGCTATTCAATTCGATTCGATTCACAATTAAATTCGATTTGATTAACGATTCGTTTCTGCGTTCTTTAAGTGCATTCACAGGATTATTTAAATGCTTCCTCGAAATTCTTTAAATGCTTAGTCAGGGGGCAAATTACACAGCAGCCTTTATGTTTACAGAACAATAGGTTAGAAAAAAAAAGAACTGTCCATCGTTAGATGCTACTTTAATGATGCTATGGCATGACATGGCATATGTAGAAATGTATGTAAGCCAAGGTTTTAAAAAAGAGCTTTAAAAGTATTATGTATAGGCTAACATTTTGTCACACCAGGGGTGTAGCCATCATTTCAGAAGTGACAGAAATGTCAAATACAATTATTTTATGTATGTGTGTTTTATTATGATTTTTTTTTTAACAGGACATATTTTCTTATTAATTTTCCTTAAAATAAATATCTTAAAGGAGTGGTTGACTTTTTTTTTCTAGGCTTGATTGTGTTTATGGGGTGCAGTCTAACGTGTTAATGCTTCGTTAAAAAAATAAAAAAATAAATAAAACAAAATGCACAATTTTTCACATAATTTACCTTTATTCTACACTAGGGCTGCACGATATTGGAAAAAAACTCACATTGCGATATATTTTTTTTCTGCAATATGAGATCTGAAATCTCTATTTGGAAAAAAAATTATCAATGATTGGGGTGATTTTGTAGGCAAGTAAATCAGCATAGGAAATAAACAAATTACAAGCAAAGATAAATAACAGAACAAAGATACAAATGAAATAAGCAGTGCTTTATATTTTTCAGGTAAGTCTAACAGTATTCAGGTACAGAAATTGAACAATCAAATGTACAATACTGCATAGTTTTCACTATAAATTAAATCTAACAAATCTGTGTTAAAGCTACACATTTTTTTTATTTGTTTTGTTGTGATTAACATTCATAACACAGAAAGCCTCAGGAACATTAAACTTCTGTGAATAGGGCTGTGAATCTTTGGGTAGACAGCGAATCGATTCGATTCACGATTCATAGGTTTTCGATTCGATTCAAGAACATTTTTGCTATTCAATTCGATTCGATTCACAATTAAATTCGATTTGATTAACGATTCGTTTCTGCGTTCTTTAAGTGCATTCACAGGATTATTTAAAGACAGCGAATCGATTCGATTCACGATTCATAGGTTTTCGATTCGATTCAAAAACATTTTTGCTATTCAATTCGATTCGATTCACAATTAAATTCGATTTGATTAATGATTCGTTTCTGCGTTCTTTAAGTGCATTCACAGGATTATTTAAATGCTTCCTCGAAATTCTTTAAATGCTTAGTCAGGGGGCAAATTACACAGCAGCCTTTATGTTTACAGAACAATAGGTTAGAAGAAAAAAAAGAATTGTCCATCGTTAGATGCTACTTTAATGATGCTATGGCATGACATGGCATATGTAGAAATGTATGTAAGCCAAGGTTTTAAAAAAGAGCTTTAAAAGTATTATGTATAGGCTAACTTTTTGTCACACCAGGGGTGTAGCCATCATTTCAGAAGTGACAGAAATGTCAAATACAATAATTTTATGTATTTTTTTTTACAAGGAATTCTTTTCTTATCTCTTACTTTGATCATTGTCCAGAAGTGTATTTGATTTCTTATAGCAAATAAAACTACTTCACTTTAGCATTACTGGCCACGAGTACTAAGAAGAGATAACACATCAGCTGCTCAAAAAATGTGTCGGTGAGACGAACGGAGCACGAGCGCAACCCTGTGACAGTCACTGCAGGCGGGAAATAGCGGAGCGCGTGAAGGAGAGATGCGAGGCACGAACACTGTTCAAGGTCTCCATTAATTCCTGCTTGTAGTAATTTAATGTGTATATATTTTGAAAGCATTGAATCGCTATAGAAATCGCGATTCATTCGATTCTTAGCTTTTTAAATCGATTACTGTCCAAAATCGGCGACTCACGATTTAAAAATCCATTTTTCAAGATCGATGCATTGCATCGTCAGAGTTTGTAATCGATGCATCCAGAAAACGAGTGAATCGTTACGTGCATCTGCGTGACTCTCACAGTGTCTACACCGGATGCGAGCGGCGCGACGTGACAAAATACAATAGAAGCCATTATAATCAGTGAGGCTGTGTGACTGACTACACTGAATGCGGCGCGACACGACAAATCAAAATGGCTTAAAATCATTCAAGAAGACAAAACCAGCTTGTAAATAAGCTAAAACAGCTAAAAATCTACACGTAAACTGACATTTTTTCTTTTTTAAAGGGGTGGTTGACTGCGTTTGTTCTAGGCTTGATTGTGTTTATGGGGTACAGTCTAACGTGTCTTAATGCTTCATTAAAAAAAACACATTATTTTTCACATAATTTACCTTTATTCTACACCGCTCTGTCCCTTCTCCTATTAACGCTCTGATGATTTCCTGGTTTTATGAAGCCCCTCCCTCAGAAATACGCAATAGGCTCAGATTGGTTAGCTGGCCCAGTGTGTTGTGATTGGCTAAACCGCCAGTGCGCGTCTAAACGTGCTCCGCTTGTATTGTAAACAATGACGTCGTCGATATTGCTAATCAATTTGAGCCCGAATGAGACCCAGAGAATATTAGTGAAGAGGATCGAGCAGAACCTGTGCAAGCACTGCTATTATAGGACGTTTCAGAATGGCATGTTTCTTTGTTTGTTGTTGTCTCACACTTTTAGATACGCTGTTATTTGTAAATGATACTGCTTCTGTTAGCTTCTAATATACGGTTTTATCCTGATTAAAGCTTTAATACAGCAGAATACATGATTGCCTTGTAGCATTTTTGTAACAGTAAGAAGTGTCTGCTAGGGAGAATTGCTCGCTACCACAGCAACTGTATGCGCGTCCATGTTTAACGCTTCCCATTGCTACAGCTAATACATACGAGCGTCATCCACTGTCTGTCATGGCAGTATACTCTCGCGATTATGGAAAGGGGGATTACATTTCCGACGCGCCCTTGATGGGGGATGGGCTTTGTAGAAAACGACGCGTTTGACATAGGCCTGTCGCAATAATCAATATATCGACTTATTGCGCAATATATATACATGACCTCAATAATTTTTGGTGATGCAATATATGGTGAAAAAGTTTCATCTGCAGATATGATCTTGTTTAGGGATCTGTGCCTTTGTGCATACGGACAACTGACTGCTAAGTAGTGATTGTGTTTTTCAGCAATAGTGTGCATTTTTTAATTTACAGAGAAAAGAAGGTCAGGGAAAAATCTGTAGATGGAAAAATCTCCATACAAGTTCTTTGTGC
>NW_015547668.1:2024611-2024850 GCF_001515605.1 Sinocyclocheilus anshuiensis | reverse complement strand
TGCTTTACAACATTGATTTTGAAACTTGTGAATCCATTAGTGAAAGTGAAAGTGAAGTGGCCAAGTATTGTGTCCCATACTCGGAATTTGTCGCTCAAAAATGACCACTCTTCTGTAGTTACATCGTGTACGAAGACCGACGGAAAATTAAAAGCTGCGCTTTATTTTCTAGGCCGATATGGCTAGGAACTATACTCTCATTCTGGCGTAATAATCAAGGAACTTTGCTGCCGTACCAT
>NW_015547668.1:2024073-2024439 GCF_001515605.1 Sinocyclocheilus anshuiensis | reverse complement strand
ATTTCTTAGTTTCTGCATGTTCTAATGAGTGATATTGTTTCAAATCAAGAAACAGGTTTGTGTTGCCTGATAATATTGTTAATATTACTTTTTTTGTCTCTTAGAAATGCACATTTGATAGTAGTATTAGCTTGATTTAGGATGCAGATGCAAATTTTTGTTCATTATCAAAATCTATAACATTTGTAAAAATTGTAGCAACCTCATTTTTATATGGTGAAATTTTGAGTTTTTTTTTATTTTTTATTAATAATTGGTAGGGATGTAACGATTCACTCAACTCACGAGTCGATTCACGATTTCTTTTTTTTTTTTTTTTACAAAATGAGATTTAAGACATTATAAATTAAATGTGTCCTTTTATTG
>NW_015547668.1:2023076-2024053 GCF_001515605.1 Sinocyclocheilus anshuiensis | reverse complement strand
GCTAAACCACGTTCATATTCGCGCGATTTTTTGCGCAGCTCGTCAGTGAACAACGGCTCTGTGTAGTTAATGCGGCGTCTGATTACAGAACCGGCTTTCTGACAAGTTGCGCGTTAAATATCGCATGCGATTTATCGTGCAGCCCTAATCAATACCATGGTAAAAATATAGGCCTAACTATATGGTTTTTAGGTATTTGCATGAAAAACAGCAGTCTAAAAACATTCAGTATAAATGCACACATGCTATAGCTTAATCCCAAAAAATATTCTAATTATATTTATGGCTGCAAAACGATTAATCGTGATTAATCGATTCAAAATAAGTTTGTTTACATACTATGTGTGTGTACTGTGTATATTTATTATGTATATATATATAAATACACGCATATATTTTAAAAGATTTTTGTATGTATTGAATGTAAACACTTGTATATAATTTACATTATATATAAATACTAATTTTATATATAAACATAACTTATTTTTCCTTAATATGTATGTGTGTGTATTTATATATAGGCTACATAATAAATATACATACTAGGGTCTGTTCTCAGACAAGCTGCGCAAAACCACGTTCATATATGATCATGGTTTTGCGCAACTTGTCAGTGAACAACGGCTCTGTGTAGTAAATGCTGCTTCATGTGAAAGCACGCACGTGATGGAGATTTAGCACTGATTACAGAAGCGGCTTTCCTGACAAGATGCGCATTAAATATCGCATGCGATTTATCGTGCAGCCCTAATACATATACATATACAGTATATACACATAATAAATATACATACACATAGTATGTAAACAAGCTTTTATTTTGAATTGACTAATCGCGATTAATCGTTTTGCAGCCCTAATTATATTCCATTACTCCTTCAATTAGGCCTGAACGATTAATTGCATTTGCGATAATATCGCGATATAAAAAAAAGCGATTTTTCAAACGCAGAGGCTGCGATTACACTCGGTCA
>NW_015547668.1:2011543-2019557 GCF_001515605.1 Sinocyclocheilus anshuiensis | reverse complement strand
CATATTCGCGCGATTTTTTGCGCAGCTCGTCAGTGAACAACGGCTCTGTGTAGTTAATGCTGCTCAGTGTGAAAGCCCGCAGGTGATGGAGATTTACCGCTGATTACAGAACCGGCTTTCTGACAAGATGCGCGTTAAATATCGCATGCGATTTATCGTGCAGCCCTAATCAATACCATGGTAAAAATATAGGCCTAACTATATGGTTTTTAGGTATTTGCATGAAAAACAGCAGTCTAAAAACATTCAGTATAAATGCACACATGCTATAGCTTAATCCCAAAAAATATTCTAATTATATTTATGGCTGCAAAACGATTAATCGTGATTAATCGATTCAAAATAAGTTTGTTTACATACTATGTGTGTGTACTGTGTATATTTATTATGTATATATATATAAATACACGCATATATTTTAAAAGATTTTTGTATGTATTGAATGTAAACACTTGTATATAATTTACATTATATATAAATACTAATTTTATATATAAACATAACTTATTTTTCCTTAATATGTATGTGTGTGTATTTATATATAGGCTACATAATAAATATACATACTAGGGTCTGTTCTCAGACAAGCTGCGCAAAACCACGTTCATATATGATCATGGTTTTGCGCAACTTGTCAGTGAACAACGGCTCTGTGTAGTAAATGCTGCTTCATGTGAAAGCACGCACGTGATGGAGATTTAGCACTGATTACAGAAGCGGCTTTCCTGACAAGATGCGCATTAAATATCGCATGCGATTTATCGTGCAGCCCTAATACATATACATATACAGTATATACACATAATAAATATACATACACATAGTATGTAAACAAGCTTTTATTTTGAATTGACTAATCGCGATTAATCGTTTTGCAGCCCTAATCATTACTCATTACTCCTTCAATTAGGCCTGAACGATTAATTGCATTTGCGATAATATCGCGATATAAACGATTTTTCATTTTTCAATCGCAGAGGCTGTGATTACACTCGGTCACGTGACACGCAAGAGTAAAGAGGTGTGTTCGACTTGAAGAGCGATCGGTGTATGACATCAAAGTACGGCGAGAGAAAGCATAAGGAGACGTCCCTGCTCTTATAGCTCTCGCAGTACTTTGATGACACACACCCATCAGTCTAAGCAGCGCTGCTTCAAGTACTTCAAGTATTTCAAGCGTGGGCCATCAGCAGAAAAAGAAAAGAAATAAAACAGTAAACAGCCAAAGGACGTAACTTAGAATGGGAGATGGATCGGTTTGTGAAAGGGAAGAGAAAAGAGGCAGATTTTTTTATAAGTTTAAAGGGGGGCGTGACCAAAAAACGTTGAGAAACACTGGTCTAAAGTTAACAGACAGTGTTTAAAAAGTGCAGTCCACATGTTTACATATGTTTATTATAGTGACTTTGAATTACCTAAAGTAGTGTGGTAAAGCAACAGATTTGTTTTTATATTTCTGCAATCTACTTTAGTTTGTGTGATTTGTTACTGACTTTCATATTGATGTTTACACCAGGCTTATTTGTGCTTATTTGTTATTTGCTTTATGTTGTCATAATTATTACATGCTTACAAGGTTGGAAGTTCAACAAATCAGTCAATATACTGTGATTGTAGTTGTTAAATAAAAATGTCATTCATATCAGTTCATGCATCACCTAATTAAATCGTAACATATAGGCCTGGCCTACAGAAAAGAACATTACATATGTTTAATCTATCTAATATTGTGTTGGTCATATTATACAATGGCAATATTGGTAAAAAAAAAAAAAAAAAAAAAAAAATCGCAATTAGATTATTACAAACATTGTGTGTCCATGTTTTTCATTTTGCTGCATCAATAATTAAGATCAAGGTTTGAAATACATGCAAGTATTCAGCAGTATTACCAGCAGTTTTTCAAGGAAAGTGACTTTAGTTTTACGTTTCATTCAAGGGAAATACCCTAGGAAGTGAGTTTTATGTTGAACCACTGGAAACAACAGCTCTAACAGAGTACCCAAGGAGTTTCAAAAGATCACAGCCAATAGACCTGTGATCATTCAGAGCTTGTCAATCAAACTATCCACGAGTTAGATATAGAAACCAGACTGCAAAAAGCCAGACTCAGAGCCCTGCACGGGCCTCAAATTTAGGCCCTAGCCCGAGACGCTCAGGCCCTAGCCCGGCCCGTGTCCGACAGCTTATCAGAATTACCGGCCCGAGCCCGTCTTTTTTTCCCCCTTCTCCCAAAACAGCTTATACTACGGTTCCCCGTAGTATATAGTTCAGTTTTGTATGTAACAGCAAACGACCAAGCGTCCAGCGGCAGACAGTGAGCTGATCATAGCCTATATGTTTGATCAATTTAGCCTTCTCAAATCATCACGACTTGCCTAAAATAAAATCTATAGATATAAAACAGTTTAAGCATATAACAATGTTTAAACGTTAAACCTAGATAAATGTGCGCTGTATCCAATAGTTTGTGCGGAGAGTGCAAGCTAAAGCGAGCTTTGCAGGACATGGAGGCGCCAGCGAGATCACTTGCATTTTTTTCAGTGGATACGCCATCATTTTTGCTCATAAACGGTAATTACTTTTGCCGGTGCTTTGCGGCAAACTTAAGCCTATTGCATGCATTTGAACGCAGAACTCTTCAGACAATAAACACCGCCGAGCAGCTAGCACGGTCTCGTGTTGTTTCCACCAGCGCTGCAGTTTTTTTCATCACTAATTGATGGATGTCTAAAATATAAAAATAAGGAGAAGCCTCAAACAGGCGCGAGGCCCGCGTCTGAACTATGACGTGAAAATTGGCCCGAAGCCCGGCCCAAGGGGCGTAAAAAAGTCGGGGCCAGTCGGGCCCGGGCTGAAATGCAGGGCTCTAGCCAGACTCACCGGCATCGTGAGAAGCCAGGGCTCGCAGCATCTTGCCAGCGCTGCGTCTGGTCTGTCGCTCCTTGTTGCAGAGCAGCTCCATGAGCAGGTCGAGAGCGCCTGTCTCCTTGAAGACTCCTACCAGTGAGCCGATACTGGCGTAGGCGCTCAGCACGTGGATGGTGTGTGTGATGCTTATCCCGAAGTCACTGTTCTTGGCCATCTGCTTCCGGGCGCGGCACACGAGATTCTTCACATCTTCTTTCATGTCCAACAGCTCTCCCTTGTCCACATCTGCGGGGAACTGGCCGCTGGGCCGCTCCTCTTCCTCCAGCAGAGGCCTCTGGGAGTCAGCCTTGCGCTTGCCTAGCAGAGTGGGGCAGTTGGCGTAGACGTCTTCTGTGGACATCCACATGAGGATGCTCTCGCTCTTGCTCTCTCCTGAGGTGGAGCCACTAGAGCCTCCGCCGCCCGAACTGCTGCCGCCGCCGCTCGCCTCATTGCTGCAGCCTGAGCTGTTGCTGTCATCCACAACCAGCAGGCTCCAGCGAATCAGGTACTCCGTCTGGCTGTCGTGAGTCCGCCTCTGACGGATAAGCTCCTCTGGGAAAGCCTGCAGTTTCGGGCCCAGCTGAACCAGCAGGTTACCGTTGCGGCGCTCACCCACCATGATAGCTGAGGATACAAAGAGTGATATAATGAGGATATGTGACCCGTGCTGGTAAAATGAGTCGTAATGCGCAGTCTACTTTTGAGCTACAGGCAAAAGAAATGAAAAATGTCAATGTTTTGGTCGAATTTGAGGTTTTCACAAAAATGACTTCATTAAGCCCTCTTCTAGCTATCCCATTGCTCCAAATAGTAATTAAACATCTAAAATGATCTTTATTTGTATGTTTTATGAGAGGAGTACCTTTTTTCTGCTCACTTCTGGACGAGTAGTAGTAGTATATATTTATGTAATGCCATGTCAGCATCTTAGGCTATTTTCATGGCAAAAACAATTTAAAAATACAAGTATAACAAATAGGGATGTAACGATTCACTCAACTCACGATTTGATTAGATTCACGATTCGATTCCATTCGATTCACGATTATTATTATTTTTACAAAATGAGATTTAAGACACATCATAAATTAAATGTGTCCTTTTATTATTGCTTGGAAAAAAAACACAAATGAATATATTTTTAATGAAACTTGAGAGACTTCTGTCCCTCCACTGAAAGCCCAATCACACAAAACATTGACACTTCAAAAATGTCATAAATAGATTGTACAAGAAATTCATATGAATTCAGAGGTTTACTTTATATGATGAACAGATTTAATTTAGACATATTCTGTTACACCAAATACACAAAATAATGATCTTTAAAAAAAGCATCATATGACCCCTTTAAAATATAATCATTTTAATTAAAATATTATGGGTTTGGAACAATATGAAGTGATGTAGCACTGAACATCATATTAAAGGGAAAGTTCACACCAAAATGAAGTTTCCGTCATCATTACTCACCCTCATATTGTTCCAAATCCATAGGATTTTGGTTCAAATAGAGACATTTAATAAAAACGGAGAGATTTCTGCCCCTCATTAAAAATCCATTCACCCAAACTTTTGATGCTCTAAAACGTTCAAGAAGACATTGTCAAAGTAATCCATATGAATTGTGCAATTTAATCCAAGTCTTTTGAAAAAACATGATCACTTTACATGACAAGCAGATTTAATGCAGGCTTGTATTCATATATAAGCATTTATCAGTGTACAGTTGGTAAACAAAAGCTCAACTGTACTTGCTTGACGTGTGAGAAGAAACCTCATTGGTTCTCATGTGTCAATGAGCATGTTTGAATTTTTGTTTACCATATTTGATGTGCTTTTATGATGTCTTTATGCTATTTTTGAAGCATTTTCAAGTTTTTACACATCAACAAGCATGTTTGAGCTTCAGTTTAAAAAATGTGCATGTGTTTCAAGGGGAACTATGTTGTATGAACCTTTTGAAGAAGTTTTGGGTGAATGGGCTTTCAGTGGGGGGACAACAATCTCTCAGGTTTCATTAAAAACATCTTCATTTGTGTTTCCAAGACAAACGTAAGTCTTATGAGTTTGGACCGATATGAGAATGAGTAAATGACGATGGCAAGGTTTTAGTGGAAGTAACTTTCAATGGAGGCTCAGAAATTTCTAGGTTTTCTTAAAAAGAATCTTAACTTGCTTTTCGAAGATGAACAAAAGAGCTGGGAACGACGAGAGTGAGTAAATGACAGAATTGTCATTTTTGGGTGAACTATTACATCTGAAAATTCCAAGCAAGATAAGATAAGACTAAAGTGTTAGGATGTTTCTGTAAAGTCCATAATCAAGTGTCACATTAAAGAGATACTTCACACTAAAATTACATTTCTGCTGTTGACTACTCAGCCTCATATTGTCCCCCAAACCCATATCCTGTTATATTTCCATAAAACACATAAAAATGATCAACTTTGAAGAAATTCATGGTGACCAATGCTGCAAGGCACCAAAACTACCTAATTTTCTACACCCAAGTCTAAGATATTAGTCATTGCATCTAACATCTCATTATGACTTAGTCATGAATGACACAAGGGGACTAAAAAATGACATATGCTTTATTTTGGGACATTTTGTTTTGTGAAACATTGTTTGCTAGCATCACCAGAACATCAATTGTTATTGATCTCTAACAAAGTTTCAAGTTTATAAAGAAATCTTACGTACATACACAGTCTTATTACTTCTCACAGCTGCTGTCATCCGCTAGCAACGCTGCTAAACAGCGCCATGTGGGCCTGATGTCTTCACGCGTGTTTGACTAGCGCTCAGCGGAGGATTCACTAACCTCAGCCCGCTCTGTGCTCGCATCCGACGGCGTCTGAACCCTTCCAGCCGCGCTGCTTTTTCTCCTGAGATGCGGTAAAAGAGCTGAGCAAGTGCGCATTAGCGCTAACATCAACACTGCGAGCGGGCAACGAGACGCGACGCGTCAAACTGAAACGCGTTAAAAAAAACACTTTATAGAGTGAAAGCCGCGCGAAGCAGCGTCGTGCGGCTTCGAGAGCGTTGTAGTTAGCTGCGTCGCGTCGCTAGCAGGGTATATGCTGTAACTAGCTGTCAGTCCGGCCTCTGTGTCAAAAAGACATAAAAAGCCCTGCGAGAGCCGCAGAGCTCCGCTCGGACTCACCTCCGGTGTTGCAGGGCCTCCCCTCCTTCTCGACTTTCCCCCGGGGTGGATGGAGTTTTCTTCTCCGTGGTAGCGTATCGTTGCCCAGCCTGAAGTCGTTTTTGCTGCCTGTTGTATAAAGTGTAGTCCAGTCCTGCTTCCTGTGGAACAGGTATGAGTTCAGCTCGCCTGTGCGCCAATGTCTGGGTGCAGCAACACATTACTGCCGTCTGCAGGCGTGGAGGAACAACAACAGCCCCTAATACTTGATTATTAAAGGGGTCATATGATACTTTTTTAAAGATCATTATTTTGTGTATTTGGTGTAACAGAATATGTATGTGGGGGCATGTTAGAACGAGCCGTTTTAGGGGGGTGTGGCAGAGTCTTAACTTTGATAAAGAATATCTCTTTGGTTTTGAGACTTTAGTCTTTGCAACTTCAGGGATCTTATCTATTCACGATCAGCTTGTAACACTCCAAAGAGAAAGGAAAACTTGAAATCGCATCATATGACCCCTTTAATGCTTTATTGTTAACATACAGCATGTGCAAAAATCCGCGCACCAAAAGTTCAAGGTCCTTTGAGCAAAAAATGATTCCTGAAGAATATTTCAAAACTACAGCGCACGTGCACAAACAAAAAAGATTACTTATTGCTATTGCATTTTCAATTAATTGTTCAGCTGATTCAGTTAATCATCTGATGTCTCTGTTTTGTGCCTTGATCTCCTTAAGTGTTTGTCCGTTGTTGTAATCTTTAGCACTGAAGATAGTTTGGTCTATGAACTGATTGTTTGGTGTGTGGATTTTTTTGCCTTTGCTTTTTGTAATTTTCTCTATTGACTGAATCTATGCACCCAACTGTAAACATATTCTCGTTGTTTTACTTAATTGGTGCAGAATTTGTTCATATTTTTTAACAAATAGCATGTACAATGCCATCTCCCACTGTATAACAAAGAACATTTCACATGCATCGACAAGAACGAACAAGGAACAAGAGGGAAAAAAAGGAGAGCATCAGTTTACAGACAAATATATATTATACATATTTTACACGTTATATATTTTACACTACAGAAAATGTACTTTGCAGGTAAGAACCATCAAATGTTTTTTGTTTTTATGTGAAAATGTTAAAGGAGGAGCATAACCTTTTTAATTGCTTTACTATTTTTAGATTTTGACCACATCTATATACATTTTATTCTCTTTTTCAAGCACTATAAAAAGAGGTTTGCCCTTTGTAAACTTGCATTTATGAATGTGAAATTTACATGCAAATAAAATAAAATGTATAATAAAACCAACATCCTTTAAAGAGCGATCCCTGATATAATAATAATAACCCAAAATCATGTTTATAAGATAAGGAAAATGTTTTAAAAATATTATCAACAATGAAAACCTCCACATTATTCAAAAAATGCTGGGTATATTGGCAGGACCAAAATAAATGAGAAAATGTTTCAGTGGAACATTCACAAAAAGAGCACTTTAAAAAAATGTGTAGAAATTCTTTTGTAGGATAAACTCTATGAATTAATTTATATGAGATTTCCTTAGCCTTATTCGTAAGGAGGAATTTTTGAGGTAATGTCCAAACTTGAGTCCAATTTTACATTATTAAAGATATTGTTCCAGTAGAAAATAACAGAAGGTGTAGAAATATTCTCTTTCAAAAACAAGGATCTAATTTTATAGTTGTTAGGAGTAGCCCTAATACTAGCAAGCTACTGTTCCTTATTATATGTTCGTGAAGATTCTTATAGCCTACTTCTGCATGTGCATATATATACATACATACATAGATATAGCTGATAAATAATGTCACAAAAAATCTTAATGCTCCAAAACTGTACCCGTTTTAATGGAATTCACCTTTAAAGGGATAGTTCACCCAAAAATGAAAATTTGATGTTTATCTGCTTACCCCCAGGGCATCCAAGA
>NW_015547668.1:2006466-2011442 GCF_001515605.1 Sinocyclocheilus anshuiensis | reverse complement strand
GTAAGTACCATTTTGATTAGCCGTCGTACCTACAATGCCTGTGCACTGTGTAAACAATGAGTGACGTATACGCACGAGAGATCACTTCCGGTGCTTGCGTAAACTACGCCAGAGCGCGTACACACCTCACGCACCGGATGCCTTCACGCGCCCAAAGACAGTTGGACATAGTGGGGTATTAGAGGTAAAAAATGATATAAATACTGTTCGGTTTCTTGCACAAATCGATCGTTTCGTGTCTTAGGACATCAATGTGTCGTCACGAGCTGCAGGGTTTAATTTGGATTTGTCTGTGCATGTTTTTTTTACTCTCATAGATTTTGTTACCATTGCCATGCATTATACGACTGATAGACTGCAACGGTTAAAGTTAAAAATCATCATATGTGTTCTACTGAAGAAACAAAGTCACCTACATCTTGGATGCCCTGGGGGTAAGCAGATAAACATCAAATTTTCATTTTTGGGTGAACTATCCCTTTAATATTGCATCTACATACATACACAGTTTGTCTTCTACTTTTTAAACACTGGATGGCAGTGTTGCAATTGAGAGTGTGAATAAAGTTTGCAAAAACAACACCTAACCTGCTGTGGTCCAGACCCAAGCACTTCTTGTTTTATATTATCCTGCTAAAATCGCTGCTGCACAGTTGAGCGCATCAGTGCAGGGTTTTTTCCCCCCAGTTATTTGCAAAATTAATTTCTACATAGGGTCTAAATTCTGCAAACCACCAACTTTATGCAGAATCAAATCTTCAGCCTTTCCCGCTATTTTTATTAGTTGTGTTTGATAAGTCAGGTGTGGTTATATACTATTGCCCATACTTGGGATTTGATTATGATTATGAATGATGATAATGATTTGGCCTGCAACAGTGCAAAATAAACCTCTTGTTCGTGTACTCATATTTTCATTCTTTCTTGTCTCTTGCTTAAAAAAAATTAAATATGTATTAATGAATAGGAATCAGATTTGCTTGTAAGAAAATGGGTAATCAGACTCGGACATGTGAAATCAGGATCAGTGCATCCCTAAATTTAAGAATATCTGAAATGAAGGAATTAAGACATACATATTAGTATTGCAATTTTACAATGTGATAAAGTTTAGATTAAATATTGCAGTTACCTTTTAAGTTATCTCATTTAAATATCTAGGTAGCTGCCTTAATGTCCATTTTTTTGTGCAATGCTCTTATTTATATTGCAGCCTATGTTTTATTTGTTTTATGTGGTAAAGCTATGCAGTTTCTGTGTGAATGATTGGTGGTGGAATTGGCTGGCACCAGCTAAAATCTAGCCTATAGGGCACCAAATTGGTCAGGGCCAGCCCTGTTCCTTATACTCTCTCTTAAAACAATTAACAACATGCAAGTTTTTGACATTAAGATTTAATGTTCAAACACATGCCAAATGTACAATATTGATGTAGACAGCATTAAACAATTTCACTGTAATTTGTCTGTTTAGATTGTGGCTCACAGCTGGATAAAACAAAGAACAGGGGCCCGTTCTTCATACTCCGTTTATTACATCCGAGATGAAAAGTCACATCCAAGATGATATCATTGCGCTAATCAGGATCTGGCTAATTCGGTTCTTCGAACGCACCTGTTGTTGATGATTAGTATGACTGGATTGCGTTATCTGAGATAATTGCTCGTTCATGGGTTGGTTTAAAAGGGGCTATGTATCTGCGGCAACCACATGTGACGACCCCGGGCTGGACTCCGCTTCGTCCACGGTGAAAGCTGATCCAGTGATCCACAGCGCAAAGTTGTAGTATTTCCTCAGCGACCAGCACGGATCAGCTCCAGGCATGACGAAGCAGATATCGTCCTCTTTTGGAAGGCCAAACAAAGTAGTTTCGCTTTCACAACGAAGCACACAGCTCTTCACGACACGGCGGCGGCAACAACAAAACTACAGTGAGACTAAAAGTTAGCCTTCTTTCTTTGCGTGAACATTTGGGCAGCGTTATGCAAATCTTCCCACATAGTGATGTAGATACGTGGGGGCATGTTAGAACGAGCCGTTTTAGGGGGGTGTGGCTGACTCTTGACTTTTATAAAGAATATCTCATTGGATTTGAGACTTTAGTCTTTGCAACTTTACAGATGACTTTTATAAGGAAACAGCCAAGCGAACAAAACTACATAAATGTTATAATAGATAAATAAAATGTGCACTGTTTTTAAATTATTTATAATCACGATTTCTAATATTTTACATTTTTATTTCAATGTAATTAGCAATTCATTTAATTTTATATTTGAACACATTTGTTACTTGACAGCATTAATAAAAGTTTTTTAAGGGTCAAGATCATGTTATCTGCATCTCCTGCGCTCCATCAAGCCACTCCCATAATAGCTGTCACCACTCAAATTAATGCACGACTCTACATTATCTGTATAGCATGTGTGTAAGACTCGAATACAATTATGAAGTAATAATTTTATGACGAATAAATATTTCAGTGAGTAAAACTGGCTGTGTCTATAGTATTAAAGACTACACAACATTATTATATTATCTTTAAATTAATTTTTAAATTATTATTATTTTAAATTATTGTCCTTGGATTAGTAGGCTAGGGTACTCTTGTAATAAAGTAGCGGTGGTAACGGACAGATTTTAAGTATCAATTCTGCTTAAAAAGATGCAATCTAATCCTGTTTACATTAAATAAGCTGCTCTCGAGCAGGTTTAAGATTACGGACCTGTTGCTCTGACAGCAACTCCGGGATGAGCTTCGAAGAACCAACCAATCCAAGATCATGCCAAATCATCAACAATCAAATACAGCTAACTGAGTTAGCGACGTACGAAGAACGGGCCCCAGGACTAATTTAGGAAGGAAGATAAATATTTACTTTCATATTTTAATTTTAATACCACTTCTTAAGATATTAAGATTTTATTTTAATTTAGTTATTCATTTGTTTGTCTATGCACATGTTGTCATAATTTGATCTCAATGCGTGATGGAATTTGTTTAATTTATAAACCAAAGTTCTGGTCCTGGCTTCTGATTGGTCAACAACACACGTTTCGTTCTAACATAGCCATGGTGGGAAGCTGGTATGCGCTGTTGTTGTATTGTCACCTAGTATACATTTGAATTAAGCACAAACAATAAATACATATATAAATAATGAAAACAAACGGTCCTGTCCTGTGCGATCTTTAGGACCCAGGGGAACTCGAGCGCATCCATATAAAGAGCGCAGATGAGGAGAAAGCAAGTGCATTATAGTGCTTGGACATCAACAGTCTCGACGCGTCTTTTCGCTTTATCGCAGTCGTATTAAAACGGCTAGCAAAATGCATTATAATCGACATCGTGTCCGCATGAACGGTTTTTGCTGGTGATTTCCCCCCACCCTCACTCTTGATAGATGACTTCTCGAAACGGGGACAAAAACTGGACACTTGCACTTTTTATTTATTACTCTGCTCCAACAATAAAATTGTAAGCGGATATATGACTCGAACGTTTCACCAGTCACTGAGATTATTCGCTGTTCAGATGAACATTTAGTGAATCCTATAGCAGCTCACCTCGGAAGGTAAGTTACCAGTCTGATCACGAACTTGTACAGCAAATGAATGATTGCACCAAGATGACATCAGTGCATCAGAAACCTTTCTCGTGGTCTGTTTGTCTCAGTTCACCCTTGATCTCATTCTTGCACTGGTGCATTATACGCATAGGACCATAAAGCAGAGCTCACTTGATGCGCAGGTGGATTGATTGATGACTGTAATGGTGAAGGATCATACTCATTAAATAATTAATCTTGCATTGATGTGGTCAGCGTGTTTGGTTCTTCTATGACATATTTACCAGGTTCTGTGCCTTAGCCAGATTTGACTCCATGAACAGCTCCAGGACGCATGGCTGTTTTTGCTTGCTTTGTTTCTTCAGAATAGACTTGCAGTGCAAAACCCTTCGGATTCATGTTTTGGTTTGTGAAAATGATATATTTTGGTTTTGAAATTAGCTTTAATCGAGTGTTTGAGAGAAAATAAGAGTTCAAATTACATAAAACTTGTGTGGATCAAAAAAAAAAAATCACGTAATAAAAAATCAAATGTTCCATTACAGAAAAACTTGCTTTGAAAAATAAGGAGTGCGGAAAATGCTGGTGTACTGAATAATCACGACCTATTGCCACGTGCTGTTATTCAAAGGCATACAGTGAAAGTTTTTATACAGGTTCCCTGAACAATTCATTAATATTGTGTACTGACTGTAATTTGGCAAGCAAGTTGCATACATTTCTGCTTTGCTTTACTTGTTTCATGCAATGCACAGACTAAATGCCGGTCTGGATCAGCGCACAGGGTGGAGTGGAGCCACAGAGCTTTCCTTCCCTTCCGCTCAAAGCCTTAGTGATGACTGGGCTTGAGATCCATTTCGGGTTTTCCATTTCCCAGGTGAAAACGTTAGGGCTGATTTTGCATCGACTCCGATACCTGGGGCACGTTCAAGCTCAAATCGGTGTGCTCCGTTTTGCTAGGTGTAACGGTACACAGATGTCACGGTTCGGTACGTAGGCTACCTCGGTTCGGGGGTCACGGTTCGATACGATTTCGGTACAACAGGAAAAAACAACATATCTATGCTAGATTTCTTTTCATTTATTTTGAACAGACAGTAGAGCCCGGTCTCATGAAAATGCGTATAAGTAGTACGCCAAATAAAAACGAAAACTCATGGTATTGATACGCAAAAATGGACTTTGGCGTTCATATGATACGCACGTGTTTGGTGTGCATATAATACGCAGTTTTCGCGTGCATATGATACGAAATTTGTTGGCGTGCATATGATACGCAGTTTTCGCATACATATGATATACGCATCTACCCACAACCCTAAACCTACCCATCGCGTAAGTCCAAAGTCCATTTTTGCGTATCAATACCACGAGTTTTCGTTTTTATTTGGCGTACTATTTATACGC
>NW_015547668.1:2005795-2006173 GCF_001515605.1 Sinocyclocheilus anshuiensis | reverse complement strand
TCAACGCACCACCGTTTCCGTTTAAAAAACGTTTTGCACCGTTTTTGTCGGGGCTGAACGCAGCCCTGGTTCTATAGAGTTGATTCCAGAACTGGTAACTTACCTTCCGAGGTGAGCTTATATATATATATTAGGGGTGTAACGGTACACAGATGTCACGGTTCGGTACGTAGGCTACCTCGGTTCGGGGGTCACGGTTCGATACGATTTCGGTACAACATATTAAATTATAATGTTATATATATATATACTGTATATATAAAATCTGCAGTACATATATACATACAAGGAATAAATGCTTTAAATATATTTGATTTAGTTAACAGATAAACAAGGGAAAAAACAGTGCGACACGTAACGTAGCCTATATATGCTGAG
>NW_015547668.1:1997337-2005305 GCF_001515605.1 Sinocyclocheilus anshuiensis | reverse complement strand
GCCTTCTCAGCTGCCATAGTTGCAACTCTTGCGTCATCAGAACAGGGTGTTCAACGCACCACCGTTTCCGTTTAAAAAACGTTTTGCACCGTTTTTGTCGGGGCTGAACGCAGCCCTGGTTCTATAGAGTTGATTCCAGAACTGGTAACTTACCTTCCGAGGTGAGCTTATATATATATATTAGGGGTGTAACGGTACACAGATGTCACGGTTCGGTACGTAGGCTACCTCGGTTCGGGGGTCACGGTTCGATACGATTTCGGTACAACAGGAAAAAACAACATATCTATGCTAGATTTCTTTTCATTTATTTTGAACAGACAGTAGAGCCCGGTCTCATGAAAATGCGTATAAGTAGTACGCCAAATAAAAACGAAAACTCGTGGTATTGATACGCAAAAATGGACTTTGGCGTGCATATGATACGCATGTGTTTGGTGTGCAAATAATACGCAGTTTTCGCATGCATATGATACGAAATTTGTTGCGTACATATGATACGCAGTTTTCGCGTACATATGATACGCATCTAACCCACAACCCTAAACCTACCCATCGCGTAGCATATACACGCCAAAGTCCATTTTTGCGTATCAATACCACGAGTTTTCGTTTTTATTTGGCGTACTATTTATACGCACTTTCATGAGATCGGGTTGGACAGTAGTACAAATTACAATTTTTTCCACCTAGATGTGAAAATACTAAATATTATATTAAATTATAATGTCATATATATATATACTGTATATATAAAATCTGCAGTACATATATACATACAAGGAATAAATGCTTTAAATATATTTGATTTAGTTAACAGATAAACAAGGGAAAAAACAGTGCGACACGTAACGTAGCCTATATATGCTGAGTTTGAGTTCATTTTTGTGACGCTTAATTTGTTCACAGAAAGGAAACTCAAATGGCAGAAAGTGACATCCTATTTGTTTTCTTTATTTTACAAAAGCACAATGTTTTGTTTTTATTGTGAGTGTACACAAAAAAAAAAGTAGACATTTTACAGTGATGCATTATTAATAAGACAATAAATGATAGAGTGTTTTAAGTTGATTTCTACCGAGGGGAACGCGATACCAAAGAGGGGAACCGAGAGGGATCCCCCCGAAGGCTATTTACTGAGGGGAATGCAGAATGCGATCTGTATGTAGGGGGGAACCATGCCCCCCCCCCGTATATAGTTATAGGGTACAACGGGGCTAAAGGCGCCCCAGGGTAAAAGGCGCCTTTGATATTATTTTCATCTAAACCACTAGATGGCACAAAAACGTGGTGTAGCACTTTTCAAAACATCTGCTTTTCAAGATGCACCTGTATATTTGTCTGATCCTTGACACGATCGCGATCAAATGAGAATCGCTAAAATGAATGCATATAATTTGAGACAAAGGTCTTATGATTTTCAGTTTTGTTCAAGATGCACCTGTATATTTGTCTGATCCTTGACGCGATCGCGATCAAATGAGAATCGCTAAAATGAATGCATATAATTTGAGACAAAGGTCTTATGATTTTCAGTTTTATTTAAGTAATTAAAGCAACAGTTTTTAAATAACGAAAAAATATGTAAAAGTATGGTATCGTTACTACTGTAAATATATATTCAATTATTATTGGATCTCCTTCAATACTTTCAGAATCTTTACTTATTAAAACGATTTTGTTTCTGTATTTTAAAATATATGTTTTATATTAACATATTTTAATGACAGTATATTTATTGAAAACAAATATTCTTTTATTTTTCAATATAAGCAGAAAATAGTACAAACTTTGCTAAAGTGATTGTTTTGAACAAGTATTAACTTAGACATTATTAAAAAAACAACAACATTATTTTAGCTGAATTATTTGTATCAATACCGTGTGCCTTTTATGTTTTAGCCCATGCTGGTGAGCCTTTTACCCCGTGTGTGGGGTAAAAGGCCCCTCTTGCCACCTCATACATTTATACGATTTTTAAACAAAAGAAACTTGAATGATTTATTTTCACACAAAATCTGTTGCTCCATTAATGTTCAATACAACGTATATATTTTTTCTGCAATTATACATTTTAGGCGCAGTGAATAGCACATTTTTTCTTAAGGTGGGCCTTTAGCCCCATTGTACCCTACGTTTTTAAAGACTGAAGGAATTTTTTCGCCACCCAACACCTCGGAATTAAGAAATCAATTGTCTCACATCTGTTTAGTTACTGAGAGAAAAATCCAAAGCTTCGACTTTCAAAAAGTTGTCATTTATTATTTGGGCATCATAAGAAATTGCTGTGGAACTAGTTATTACATTTGATATATTTTTATAGTTTAACAAGATTATTAAAAATGATTAACTGGTGTCTTTCAATCACTAAAAACACACACATATTACAACACAATTATAATAGCCTCTTTTTAATAACAATCTGCATTTATAACGTATTTTGTACAGACTAAACATACAGGCTTGAAGAAAAAAAAAAAGTCACCTACATGTAGAGGCTAATAATAACAGACTAACATGGTCTGTTTGGTTTATGCATTTGATACAGTTGTTGTAAACAAATGGAGGTTTTTCTATGGCCAATGCATTTATAAAGCAGGGTGGCTGTTATAGTATAGGCTACATAATACAATTAAGTAAAACAAATGAACCGAAAAGAAACATTTACTCAGAGACATAAATCTATTGACAAAGCTGTCAGTAGAATTTGGATCTGATAAGTGTGGAGATAAACACCTCAGTTAGGCCAATTAGGCCTAACCCAGATCTGAAAACTGCTAAATATCATTGAATTAAATGACCTGGCTGATATATAGGTCCAATGCTAGCGTTTAATGTTATATTCATGGAGTCTTTAATGTGGTATTGATGGTTTCACACCAGCCCTGTTAAACTGATATATGCTTCCTTGGAGGATATCCAGCTCTCTTTAGGGTGTTAATCCTTTTCACAGATGCCTTCACCCTTAAAGGGCTGATTTAAATTGTGATATCTGATTCACTCATATTCAGACATCAGATTTGTTAAAGCTGTGATGAATCGGTCTTTTCTTGTGGCCCTGTGATTTTGAAGAAAACACTAAAAACTGAGGGTCAATGTGCTGCGATCACGTTCCTGCACTGAAGCATCTAATTGCTTACAGGATACTGCTGATGGTGTGATGGATTTTCTGTGCTCATGGCAGTAGACTCTAAATCAGATTATAGGATGCTGTGCACCCATTAGTTGCCCCCTGCATCGGGCACAGCTTCTATTCGGCACACTGCTGAACTTAGCAGAAAAGAAAGTTTGTGTGTACCTGGCCGAAGGGTTTTGGATAATGCGGTGGTGCAGAGTCTGAGATCAATGGCCTAGACATGCATTAAATAAAGCGCAACCAACAGTCACACGGTTGGGAAACAACAATTCAAGAGTCTTTCGAGAGTTTGGAGGAAAAAACAAATGAAGTCGCTATTGAAGACTACATGATTTTCTGGCAGCTTGAGAACATCAGACATTTGTCCACCAGTTGATTGTAAAAAGAGTAAATTCAATAAAATTGAATTCCGATTTATTACAGTTTATTCTGTTCATCGGAATCTCAGAAAAACCACAACAATATTTTGCATAAAGAAAATTAAGCCCGATCATTAAAAATGAATTAATCTTATTAAATGTTTCATAACAGCTAGGTTTTAACCCATTACTGTCATGCATGTGGTGTTTTTATTTAATTCCTTTAATCGTCAATGGTGATTCTCAATAGTTGAACTGTAAAGTAGATTTAAACCTATTTTTAGAGTGATAATGTCCACATTAAATGTAGCCTACACTGGCTTTCAGGAAAAATAATAATAATAAATCACAATAACAACAACAATAATAATAATCAACTATTGTTATGATTGTTTTAATTCTATTTAACAAAAATGATGACTGAAATATATTACTGTTGTAAGTTACAAATGTATTGTAAAATCAAAATTAAGATTTATTAATAATTAATACTAACATAATATTATATATTATAATAATACTTTTATTTTACACTACAATTTACACTATTTATGCAATAAATTCTTCACTTTTTGTTACTTTAAAAAGATATTTCAATCTTATTTAACCCATAAAAAGTAGTTTTGGTAGTATAAATTAATGTATTAATTCAGTGATATTAAATAATATTTTTGACTTGAATAAATGCAGTTAATTTAGATGCTACCGGGTTTTTTTTTTCAGTGTAAAAACTTAAATCACAGGCATTAATTTGCTAATCACCCCAAAATGTGTCAATTATCGTGCCACCCCAGTGATTTCTTTATTTTAATTTTATATCCGTTGTAATTAATTATTAGCTTTTCATCAACTCATGAAACCCATGCAGCTCCCTCACGAACCCCGTTTGGTAAACCCTTTTGTGAATGTCTGTAATTTCATTTTTTTGTTTTAATTTTCAATTTTTGTTTTACAATTTAATGTATATACACACACACACACACACAACAGTAATGAGAGTAATGCACATTTTTTTTAATTTATGGTACTGAAAATTGGGGGATACACAAAAATGTAAAATGAATTGTCCTGTATTGAGTGCACTTTTGAGCAAAATATAATTCGGGTAAAATATGACAAGCTCTTGCCAGGTTTTGTGATATACAGCCATTCACCAACATATTTCTTCCACTACTTCCATTATACTCTGACATTTGTTGATGTATGTGACATCAGATTCTCCCGTCACAGTTTTATAACCAGACTGATGTGGTTTTTGCAGGAAAGAGGGGAGTGATACTTGAACCTCATGCCTCTACAAAGCCATTCATGAGGCAAGGCTTCCTCCACACCAACAGACCAGCATGGAGAAAGGGGTCCGAACACGACACGAAACAGGAGCGGCAGATGAGAAAGATCCTCTTACTCAAGGGAAGACCCCATTAGCGGGGAGTGCAGACTTGGGACATGAATGTTGCAAACGTAATGGTCTGATCAATACCCACAACCTAATGATGGAGACTAAGGAAGGACTGGTGTCGGGCTATTCTGCCCCACAGTACCAGGGCCATGTGGTGTCCAAGGACATAAATGGGACACCGGATGGTCGAGGACCCCCACAGTTGCTCAACCCCAGCGCCCTGCCCCAGGCTATAGACCCTTACTACAGACCCAACCTCCTTCTGTACCCCGAGAGCGTGTTGAGAGCATGGGGAGATGGGGGGGACTGCTGCGAGACCACCTTCATTGATGAGATGACCCCCGCCTCGTCCAGCTCCGCTGTCACTAAAGACTGCATTCTGTTCACCGACAGCAAGCTGCTGGATCTCTCTATGGAAGACGCCAAGATCCAGACGCTCTCCTATGATGCAGATGACGACGATGATGAATTTCAAGAACTCGAGGTGAGAGATTGCATATTAATACTCTTTTAAATGTAGTTCATCCAAATGCACAAAAGACAAACGAGCACATAAGAAGTTTTTGTGCATATAGTTAAAGTCAGTGGTAGGGCTGCATGATTTGGTAGTAGCCCCTCACTGCAGAACAAAGATCCAGGGGGTGGGGTTGGATCCACATCTAGAGGGTGGAGATGGGTGGGTTTAGGGATCAGGAGGTGGAGACGGGTAGGTTTGGTGGGTTTAGGGATCGGGGGGTGGAGATGGGTAGGTTTAGGTATATATAAGGTGGGAGGAGTTGGATCTGGATCCAGCCTCGCCGCCTGGATCTTGTGTTCTGCAGTGAGGACCATCTCTAATTTGGTGGGGGAGAGTAATCGGGATTTTTCTGATAAAATTGTGATTGCAATTTAAAATTATACAAAAAAAACATTGTGGTTATATAGCGATGTGATTATAATGGTTATTATTTTTGCTATTTGATTATGATTATTTTTCTTACCAAATAAAAATATTAAACAAAATAAAATATTACTATGGTAGTATTTCATAGTAAAATGTAAAAAAATCAAGTATTTAAGAAAAATTATGTTATGTACAATAATTTTATGTACCAAAAATATTTAACAAAATAAGAAATATTACCATTAAAAGATTTTATTGTAAAAGAAAAAAAAAAGTATTTAAGAAAAATACAAATGTAATAATTATTTTATTTTAAGTACATATAAAATATTGAAAAACTATTATAATATTTCACTGTATTACACTGTAAGTATTTAAGAAAAATAATATAATTATTTTAAATACAAATAAAAATATAAAACAAAATAAGATATTACTATTGTGATATTATGATTGTAATATTTCACTGTCAAACAATCTAGTATTTAAGAAAAATAATATTTTACACTTACAATGCTAATTCATCTTAATTTATTTGTTTTAAATTTAGTTTGTCTAAAAAAGAAAAAGAAAAAGAAAAAAAGCAGCAAGTACTTAAAGGGTTAGTTCACCCCAAAATGAAAATTCTGTCATTAATTAATTACTCACCCTCATGTCTTTCTAAACCTGTATTTTTATTTTATATTAAGATATCAGTATCCACTTAACGTAAACAGCGTATGTTGTTCTGTGTCAGCCACAGCACACGGATACGTTTTCTAAGTTGTTTACGCTTTGATTTGAACGAAAACGCATCCGCGTGATGCAGCTGACACAGAATAGCATACGCTGATTGCGTTCAGTGGATATTCTCCAAAATGGCACCAGGGTGACGCGGAGGAGAGGAAATGTTGAATAAAGTCGTTATTTTAGTTTTCTTTGCGTACAAAAAGTATTCTCGTAGCTTCATAAAATTACGGTTGAACCCCTGATGTCACATGGATTATTTTACCGATCTCCTTGCTACGTTTCTGGACCTTGATTGTGGTAGTACCCTTGCTGTCTATGGGAGGGTCAGAAAGCTCCCAGAATTCATCAAAAATATCTTAATTTGTGTTCCGAAGATGAACGGAGGTCTTATGGATTTAGAACGACATGAAGGTGAGTAATTAATGACAGAATTTTCATTTTGGGGTGAACTAACCCTTTAAAGCTTCTCTTTTGTTGACAACATCGAGTTCATAAGCACTTCTCATTGCAAGTTTAGGAAGATGGTTGGTGCATGGTTCTGTTCCCAAATGCATGCGAAAACAACCCAAACTCAGAGCAGATACAGAAATAAGTTAGTGTGTTGCAGCATTTACTATGAACTGATAAATCTCACAAGGCAGATAATGATTAGTTTAAAAAAAAAAAAAAAGTTGGTGAGAGGGATTGATGCACTGAATTTGAAGTTTGCACGACCTCACAAACCTGTGAGGGGACCAATGTGCTTTACTGGAAGTGCTGCGATCACGTAATCATATATACGTCACTTTTTTTTTGCATGTGCACCCTCATACATAGACCAGGCTTTACAATGCTGCCTAGGTTTTGGAACAGAGCCAACTGGATTTTCAGTCTTTTCAAATAATTTATGCACCACACAAATGTTTTGTTTAGAGGCAATTCTTACCAATGTAAACCATACTGTTATCCAGTGCTATAAGGATGGTATGAGCGCTGTCTTTGCCCCTACTTTAACAGCACCCTGTCATATGGTGCTGCTGATCTGAGCGAGCACGTGTCTGGAGCTCTTGCCAGATGACTGGGAGAGAGAGTGGGTGATCAGAAGGCTGTGTAGAGAGTATAAAGAGAGCTGGTTTCCTGCTGCTGCCCGCCTGTTTGCACCACCTGTTCGGAGTCCGATGTGCAGCTTCACAGAGTCCTGCGCGAGTGGCCAATGAAGAGCACAACGAAACTGCAGATGTGCTGCAGCCTGTGTTTCATGGAGTTCACTTTGATTTAAAATACATAATCCCCAAAAAGGCTTATATGATTATACAGTCAGAAGCTTAAAAATGAAAATTTGGTTTTATATATATATATGTATATATATATATATATATATATATATATTTATATTTTAGGGCTGTCAACGTTAACGCGTTAATGCATGCAATTAATTTTACAATTCTTAACGCATTAAAATAATTTAAAGCAATTAACACAA
>NW_015547668.1:1996684-1996841 GCF_001515605.1 Sinocyclocheilus anshuiensis | reverse complement strand
ATTCATTCCAGTGTGTTTCGCTTTTAAACACGAGCTCTGTCATATGTGACCATGGACCACAACACCAGTCATAAGGGTAACTTTTTCGAAATTGAGATTTATACATAATCTGAAAGCTGAATAAATAAGCTTTCCATTGATGTATGGTTTGTTAGGA
>NW_015547668.1:1996043-1996302 GCF_001515605.1 Sinocyclocheilus anshuiensis | reverse complement strand
ATGGTACATGATCTTTACTTAATATCCTAATGATTTTTGGCATAAAATAAAAATGTATAATTTTGACCCATACAATTTATTTTTGGCTATTGCTATAAATATACCCCAGCGACTTAAGACTGGTTTTTGTGGTCCAGGGTCACATATTCTGTGATTGTCTCTGAAGAGCATGAGCCCTCACATGTCACGCGCTGTGTGAAGTACAGACCGAACGGATTGTCAACACATCCCACCGCTGTATGGCCAGATGAGACGCGAC
>NW_015547668.1:1995309-1995598 GCF_001515605.1 Sinocyclocheilus anshuiensis | reverse complement strand
GATGAGACGCAAACTACGTTTTCTCGACTGGATAACCAGTCTCGCTAGTAAAGTTTTGATAGATGAAGACTGCATTCAAGGTAAAGACGATTGCGGTGGCGTACAGGAGTCTTACACAAACTAAAAAATTCTGATGTTTTTTTTCTTTCATATGTGCTTATATGGGCTCCTTATATCATTTCAATCTTTGGTGTCCTTTTGGAGTTTCTAAGTGTTCTTTTTTTTTTTGAAAGACATCTAAATTTATCTTGAAAAAACCTTGCAGAAAATACATATTTTTGAGAATCAC
>NW_015547668.1:1955446-1995071 GCF_001515605.1 Sinocyclocheilus anshuiensis | reverse complement strand
TGGTCAAATGGGTGCCCTAAGCAGGATTGTATTGTTGTGCCCCTCTCCCTCAAATATTATGGAAGTAAAAAAAACAAACAAAAAAACACACACCTATTAGGAGTCAAAATAGAACTTTAATAAAAAATTTAAGTAAATAAATTGTATTATTTGCAAATGAACCAGAAGCCGTGGCTAAATCTAGACAGTTACCTATGGCTATGATTTTATTAATACAGTTGTCCGATTGATTTTATAGGCTCAAGCATTCAGAAATCATGCAAAAGAAAATGAAGCAGTTTTACTATGATAAAACCATCGTTAATTTTTGTAAGGGTTGCGATGTCCACATATTTTTTGTTGAAGAAATTAGAGGCTGTGTCATCTATATATAGCAAAATGGGGGGCCAAAAATGAAAGATTAAGTGGATATTTGAATTAAATGTTTGGTCAATAGCCTATTAAACAAGGATTTGATTGTCTTGTAAGAGTAGCAGCAGCAGCAATGACCTTTGGCTCCTTTTGCATGCAACTTGTAATGTTCATAAATTGTTTATTTTGTATATAGCAAAAAGGTGGCCAAAAATTAAAGATTAAGTGAATATTTGAATTAAATGTTTTGCCAATAGCCTAAACAAGGATTTGATCGTCCTGTAAGTATAACAGCAGCAATTACCAGGCCTTTGGCTCCCTTTGCAGGCATTTGTAATAATAATGTTCATAAATTGTTTATTTTGTATTACATTATGTATTTTAATGGTGTTATTCAATGAAACCATATAATTATTAATTAACCAATCTTTATTGCCTTATTGTTTGTATATAATGCATTTTAAGTCATTTGAAAGGCTATTGTTGGCTTAGGTCTGTTTTTAGAACCACAAAAAAAATTCTTAATACTTTTGTAAATTGTTATTTGAAGTAACAAAACCATGGTTAATTTAATGGCTACAAGAACCATGATTTTTGGTTTTATTTGTGTTAAAACCATGGCTGATTTTCGTAATGGAACATGGAAACTCAGGGAGAATATTAGATGCGTTGGTGGTGGTGAAATTACCGACATTAAAACACGCTATTAACGTCAACAGCCAAAAAAAAAAAAACAAGTTTCACAGGCTTATGAATGTGCCCGAAAGTGATGCATGGGCTTTGTTTTCACTTTTTCCTCCTCCTGGCACCAGATTGCTGATGTCTTTTCCGGGCATAGTTGTCCATCAATTATGATCAGACAGACAGACAGATAGAAATGTAAAAACTTACACATGCAATTGGAGGAAATATGGTCAGAATTGTGAGAAGTTGAAATAACCTTTATTTTTGTATTCTGTGGTGAAAAAAAAAAAAAAAAAAAAAAAAAATTTCAAGGAGTAAACTCAAAGTCAGAGCTGTGAAAAATAAACTCTGAATTGAGATGTAAACTTGGAATTGCAAGAAAGAAAGTTAGAATTACGAGTTTGTGCAATTTTGAGAATTTTGTCTCCAAATTGTAAGAAAAAAAAAAAAAGCCAGAATTCTTAGACAAACTCAGAATTCTGAGAAAAATTACCTTATGTATTTTTTTCATACTATCACAAACAAACTTCCATAGGTTTAGAAAAACATGAGGGGGAAAAAAAATCATTTTATGTGTGAACTTTAAAGTGGTTATGATTGTATCATGGCCTATACCTTTTCATTTTAATGGAAAATTTTACACACAGCAGATTCTTGTCACGATTGCCTACGGAGAGGAGCGAGGAACGAGAAGACGAGGAGTAAACTCAAACACAGTCTTTAATAATCCACATCCAAGGGGTAACACAGGGCAGGCAGGAACTCACATGTAGCACAACATAGACTTTTAATCCCGGACAAAGACAGACTGCACAAACTGGAACTGAAATGCATGGGGTAACGAGGGATAATCAACAAACACAGGTGAATCAAATGACTAATCACACATGGGGAAACTGGGTCACAGGGGCCACATGGGGAGAAAATCACACACAGACAGTCCATAATCCTGACAATTCTTTTGTAATTCTCATGAAATATAAATTTTTGGAAAACTGTCACTGCATGTGATCGCTTGCAGCACGTTGTGATAGTTCAATTACAGCCGAATACACTGCATAACCCTCTGCAGGCACTCTCATATCTCTTTTGGGTATTCCATAATACAACATTAACGGCTAATCAAAAATTTAATTTATGGAGAGATTAATCAGTCTATTAAACGTGGGGAATGAAAATCTGATTGCACTGGCCTGAAAAACATCACATCATACAGCATGTGCAGCCGCTCCGATGACTCATGTAACACTTTCCCTTCTTGCTTTCACAATTTTTAATTTTTTTTCCTGTGAGACGTGAATTTACATCCGCTGCTTTCTTACCTGCAGAGAGAACTCTATCATGCCTCCTTTCATAATCGCAGCCTTTAGAAGCTCTGGCCTTTTTGAAGTTCTTTCTGGAATCAAATTAATGGAACACTTGACATTCCTATTATGCAGACACACTTCTCAGTCTGTTGCACCGTTACATCCTCACACATGTTGCATCATATGACACGCTGTTTGGAAAACGATGTGCCAGGTTATCAGAGCAACTTCACAGAAAAAGCCAATCTGAGCAAATGAGATCTTGCAAGATGTAAGCTGAGGTTTGTGGATGAGGTCAATCTGGAATTTGGCAATCAGACTGTTCAATCTACATTCATCGCATTTGCATGATTAGAAATATGGTGTACCCAGATGATACAATCAAAAGAATATTAAAATCCATTTGTCATTTAATTTCTACATGCTGCCTCGAATTAAGGACTACAGCTAATACAGTTATTATATTGCCTGGGTATTGTGAATTGTCCTTGTACGTATAAGTGAATATTATGGAATAAATACACTGCTGGTGATTCACAGGGGTTTAGGAAACATGTCTTGTGTTTCACAAACATTTTATGTGTCAGATTGAATTAGAGGAATCTTACAAAAAACATTCCCAGGTAACTTTTCGCCCCAAAATTAAATAGCTTTATTATATTGTATTTTATATGGACTTTTGCCCTTTTCCCCATTACTGTAATATAGAATATTTTAAATGTTTCATTTGGCTTGGATGATGTGCAAAGAAAAAACGTTTGACTGGTTGCATAAAATGACAGCTTCAGAAAGCTTCCACCCAGTTGTTGTGCCACACAATGTTTGACTCTCGATAAATCCGGAAGACTTCTTGGGCAATCGTGACATCATGTACAGTAGAATAATCAGTATTTATGACTCAAAACAAAAAATGTTATCATGTCCCCCACACCCTTTTTTTACTACTTCCTTGCAAATGCTTTATTTAATATTTGACTGTATCAACTTGACATTAATTTAAACAAAAGCCTTTTTAATTGACAGGTCACATTGTAAATTTCTCAATATAGGCTCACTGGAAATACGTGCCTCTACTTACATTTCTTCAAAACTCAAAAAACGTACTTATACGAATCGCTGCAGTTTCCAGTTGAAATGAACACTAGAGGCAGTAAAACTCCCACAACTTTTATTCCTTTTCACACCAAGTATGATGTGCAGGTCCACAGTTTCGATTAATAAAGCCTAATTTTCGCATAATCACTTGAGGAATATTATGTTATGAATTCAAAACAATTTTAACATGCTGCGAGATTTGAAAACTGATGCATTTGAAGATTAGCGTCACATATCCAACTTCATATGCATGAGTTTCCTAATTCAGTAGGTTTGCTCGGTAGCTCACTCGATACGGCATTGCACTTAAGTGATGAAGAGCTTCGGCATGAATCCCGTGAAACTACAGTTCAACAAAACAGCTCAAATCTGCATAAAGAAGTTAAAGTAGCACGGCTGCATCAACAAATGCCCTTTTACATCACTTTTGCATTTGTTAACACTATCGGGTAGGTTTAGGGTTGGGTTTGGTGTAGGAGATATTTCCAACACAATACAGCATTAAAGTGCCCCTATTATGCCATTTTTAAGGTTCCTAATATTGTTTTGGGAGTCTCCTCCCTGATAGCACACATACATCTCAGAGACGTCTATTTGACGTCTGCATTTACATCTGGAAGACGTATTTTTTACAGTGTTTGCTCATCTGCAATACGTCTATAAGACGTGTTCTATCAGAGGTCAAATAGATGTTTATTAGATGTCTTTAAGATGTTTATGATTTAGAATGTATGTAAAATTGACATCTTACAGACGTCTGTTAGATGTTTGTACACAGCAGATGCTTTCCAGATCAAGTGATCTTTAACAGACATCTTGCAGACGTATGTGTGCTATCTGGGCTACAATAGGATTACATGCATGCAAGGTCAAAAAACGCTTTCGTTTTCTCAAAATATGCATTTAATATCACCTCATTTTCCAGCGATTCTCAAACGATTCTTTCGAAGCAGTTCAAAGATTCAATCTCTCTAAATCCTAACAAACCATACATCAATGGAAAGCTTATTTATTCAGCTTTCAGATGATGTATAAATCTAAATTTCGAAAAATTTACCCTTATGACTGGTTTTGTGGTCCAGGGTCACATATTGTTTTGGGAGTCTCCTACAATAGGATTACACTCATGCAAGGTCAAAAAACGCTTTTCGTTTTCTCAAAATATGCATTTAATATCACCTAATTTTCCAGCGATTCTCAAATGATTCATTCAAAGCAGTTCTAAGATTCAGTCTCTCTAAACCCCTCCTTTCTGTGAGCCTGCTCTGTTCTGATTGGTCAGATGGCCCAGTCTGTTGTGATAGGTCTACCGCGTACAGCGTGTGTCGGAAATGATACGCCCATTGCCATAGTTCCGTATTTTGAATGCGCGATAGAAAATATAAACATCTATTATTTATCATACTTGTGATTCAGTGGAGCCAGCTGGTCCAAATAAACAGAGTACTGAGCCATCTTTCAAGAGCAAGCGTTTAGTGAATCCCGCGTTGAATTCCCCCGAGATTTTTATTTATTTTTTTATTTTATTTTATTATGCAATAGAAGAACAACAAATACAATTACAAAGACAAGTAAGAACAAAAGACAATAAGGGTTACAAACAATACTCCAAAGCATACTAAGATTTACACCATGAAAGAGTCTTACATGCAATAGAAGATTATTAGAGTTTCTTAAAGAGTTTACATACACATCAAATCCCAGGAGCTCTACAAGAATGTTATAGTGATTAATGCAGCCAGGGAAAACATGAAGAAAAGAAAGTGGGAAATAACACAGGTACGACAAATAAATTAATTCTTTCCATTTACATATTAAACTGTTGGTAAGCCGACAAGAAAAGTTATTTAGGAAAATTATTATTTTAGTTATTGCATTTAAGACTGCTATACCATGTGCAGCTCAAAAAATAAAAGTAATGTAGCCTATGTCCCAATGTGGGGACATTTTTTTTTTATTATGCAATAGAAGAACAACAAATACAATTACAAAGACAAGTAAGAACAAAAGACATTAAGGGTTACAAACAATACTCCAAAGCATACTATGTTAGCTTATAAGATTTACACCATGAAAGAGTCTTACATGCAATAGAATTATTAGAGTTTCTTAAAGAGTTTACATATACATCAAAATCTTTCCTGAAAATAAAAAAATAGGGAGTTTTCTTTGAAAATTTACACTTGTGAATGTAAAATTTAGCAAGATATAGCAATAGATTAATAATAAATTTACACTGAGAAAGATCTAAATTCAAAGAGTAACCAAAAAACACAATTTTTGGGGTTATACAAAAGTTTGGATATAAATATTTTTTAACAAAATTGGAAAAGTCAACCCAGAACAGTTTAGAATAAGCACGGTCCCAAAATAAATGATTGTTTCTTCAGACTGAAGGCAAAAAATATTGATTGATTTGCCACAGAGATACCTTTCAAATTACTATTTTGAATGTGGATGGCTAAAAGTTGCATAGGAAGCAGAAAAAGATAAGGCGAGATAGGGCAGCCTTGACGAATGCCTCTCTCTATGTTAAACCTATGAGTAGTACCATGTTGTAATTTAATTGAAGCATTGGCATTATTATACAAAGTTTGAATTGCATTAATAAAATTAGGGCCAAAACCAAAAATACTCAAGGACTTAAGAATAAAAGGAAATTCAATGGAATCAAAAGCTTTATAAAAATCAAGAAAAAGCAGAAAACTGTCATCCAGGATCAAATCCGAGTAATCTAAAATATCAAGAACAAGTCTAATATTATTTGAAATAAGTCTGTCTGTCATAAAGCCCGACTGACATTAATCTATTATATCATCTAGGACACATTTAATCTTTTTAGCAAAAATCATGGCTAATATTTTGTAGTCATTATTCAGGAGACTTATAGGTCGCCAGTTTTCCAACTGAGAGTGGTCTTTTTGAGGTTTAGGGATCAAATTTATAACACCCTGAGTCATAGAGGGTGGGAGAACACCCTTTTTAAGGCTTTCTAAATAAACATTGAAGAGAAACGGTGAAAGATAATTTGAACATTTCTTATAAAACTCTGCGGTCAACTTATCAATGGCCTCAAAAATATCTTGAATTTGAATTGGAGCGTCACATAAATTCTTTCCAATATCATTAATTTTAGGAATAAGGTCCGTATCAAGGGAGTTAAAGAATAAGTCCAAATTCTGTTGAGAGTATTTGGAACGATAAAGGTCTTTATAAAACTCTTCACAATAATTAGAAATTTCTTTATAATTCTTTAAAACCACTCCATTTACCTTAAGGCTACTTATAGAATTTAGATGATTTAGCTGTTTCTCTAATCTAAAAAAATAGCTGGAATTACATTCTCCCTCCTCTAACCACCTCCTTCTTGAACGAAGAAAAGCACCCTTTGCTTTTCGAATATACAAGTTATCTAATGAATTCTGAAGTTCAACTAATTCTGATTTCTGGTCAACAGATAAATTCTCAAAAGGAGAGCAGGAGAGGTAGACAAGTCTTTTAACAATATCAAGTTCCTCTGCTTTATATTGCTTAGCTTTTTGAGTTCCAGCTTTGGCTAAAATTAATCTAATATTATATTTTAGCAGCTCCCAATTAGAACCAAAATTATCCTCGGTTTGAGCTTTGTTAAGAAAAAAAAAAAAATCCTAGATATCACAGACCTACAAATTTCCGCATCCTCTAATAAAACAGAGTTAAGTTTCCAGTATGAATTATATGTTCTTGAGTAAGAAGATGGGCTATCGAAAGACAATACTCCCCGAGATTAGAGAAGCAGTCGCCAATAAAATTACGTGTTTGTGGGCGGAGTCAAGTTGTTCGCTGCCGGCCAATGTAGAACATAGGCGGGAATTATGAAAATGTGTTACCCCGTGACGAAGTGGGATTCGAATTACTAGCGACTCGTTTAGGCTGTAGAGAGTTGATTTTTTATTTTGGGAGACAATAACTTTATTTATTGTGCACTTTTGGCTTTTCAACTTTGCTGATCGTTTACATTCACATACAGCTCATTACACATTGCATGAAAGGCAATATTGGAAATGGCATAATAGGGGCACTTTAACTTTTAACAACACTTCTCAGAATACGTACCTGAAGCAACGTAATACAAACAGCAATACGTGCCTATATCAGCGTCACAAAAACGCGCCAGAGTCACGTATTCCTTCCACGTATTTAGTGCCTCTCACTGGACGTTTCACTTTAAAACTGCCGCGAAACGTGCAGTAAGGTACGTAATAACGGTGCTGCAGAAATGTATTTAAAGGCATGTATTTCGATTAAGACAACAGTAACATCACTGTCAAAAATGTTTGTAATTTTACAGAAAAATACAGTAAAACGTTACATTAAAAACCTGTTAATTGGTTAAATGTAAGTCGCATATACAGTGAGAATTGTAAACGGTTTAACATAGCAATATATGTAATGTTATTGTAAGAATGAATTTACTGTTGTTTTCAGGTAAAAACTATGATTTACATAAATTACAGTGAAAGATAGTAAAGGACATTCTGAGAATGTCCTGCATCACATTTAAATAAATTTCATTATTTTTGCTAGCAGTAATGTAGGGTGTTTTGTTAAATTTTCTTCATCTTACGTTCGTTATGTTAATGTTTATTGCATTTCTAGTGTCGTGTGTAACCCTGATGATTGAATGGTGAATTTCTGGCAACCACAGCTGCCATTTATGTATCTCTGTTAGATATTCATTTTAAAATGGCATGCTATTTTTAGAGTTTAGAGACCCAAAAATGAAAATTCTGTCATTAATCACTCAACCTCATGTTGTTCCAAACTCATTCCAAAGCTCTCTGGCCCTCCATAGACAGCAACTACCACGTTCAAGGCCTAGAAAGGTAGTAAGGACATTGTTAAAATAGTCCATGTGGTTCAACTTTAATTTTATGAAGCTACAATAATACTTTTTGTGCACAAAAGAAAACAAAAACCTCTCTCCAGCCATCTTCTTTCAGACTGTGTGTGAGAGCGAACTGTCGTCCGGATGCTGCAGCTCACTTTGCCCTCGATGTGTTAACATATGCAGAGGGCATTTTGCTGCAAATTGGTGACAAGTGAGCCAGGTTGTGCAAGCCGTTTATGTCCTTGTGCGGAGGTGAAAAAAAGCAACATTCATCTGCACACCGTTAGCACATGCAAGCTGTGATTACATACACAAGAACATGTTAGTTGATGATAAAAACCTTATTAAAAGTAGAGGATGCAGAGAAAAGTGATTTTTCTTTAAGAACAACATGCATAAATGCTGCATGAATTGTGGCTTCAGTCTGTAATACAGGCCTGTGTGAAAAGTTTCATCAATATTCATTTATGAAGGTACATTTTTATTTCAGTATCATAGCCTTTATTAAATACTATAAAGAATTCAGAATGATTGACATGACTGAAACTCAGCAAGAGTTGAAATTGGGCTTTTTCTATTGTCAAAAAATGAAAAATTCCCAAATGAGCTACAAATGTACTGCAACACAAGTCAACACAATTCTGCATTCACATCTTTACTTACATAAAGTGAAATATTTCAGGGATATTCTTCAAGAAAAGAAGACTTTTCCCACTGTGAATTGATTGGATCGTAAAAAGTGGACATTATAGTATATAATAGTATGGAGTCAGGTCTGAATAAAATTCATGCAAGACTTCTCAAGAAATAAGTTAAGAAATATCTTAAGATAAATTTCAGGAATGTTCCTAAGTGCAATTGGGGAAAAACAAAGTTCAACACTTGTCATGGCACTTTTTATATGTGGCTAGTGTTATGTTGTATGCTTAATATTTGAAGCAGCCCAATAATTATATTAAACATATTACCTTCTTTGGGATTATAAGACAAGTTGGAAGTTATTCTAACTTTGAGAGGTTATTTACAATGATTTTTAAGATAATTCTTTTCAGGAATTCAAATTCTTCTTTAGAACAATCTTTAAAAAAAGATGAAAACATATTTTTAAGAATACAGAATATTCTTAATTCCTTAGTAAGAAAATAAGAAGAAAATAGCAGTTAAGAAGAATTGTATTCGATTCAATTAAAATTAATTTCATTCTAGTATTTTTTTGGAACAGCATACTGTTGAACAGTGTACAAAAAGACCAGGTACATTAAGCAAGAAGTAGAATCGATTTTAACCCTATAAAAACCCTCCACATTAGGGCTATGAATCTTTGGGTAGACAGCGAATCGATTCGATTCACAATTCATAGTTTTTCGATTCGATTCAAGAACGATTTTTGCAAATTCAGAACGATTCAATTCGATTAGATTCGATTAACGATTCGTTTCTGCGTTCTTTAAGTGCATTCACAGGATTACTTTTTCATACTTTTTGGTCAGGCTTTCTCAAGCCAACTTAAAGTTTGTCTTGACGAACTTTATATCTAGTTTAATGATGCTATGGCATGACATGGCATATGTAGAAATTTATGTAAGCCAAGAGCTTATACATAATACTTTTAAGAGCTTTAAAAGTATTATGTATAGGCTAACATTTTGTCACACCAGGGGTGTAGCCATCATTTCAGAAGTGACAGAAATGTCAAAAACAATAATTTTATGTAGGCCTATGTATGTATTATTATTATTATTTTTTTTACAAGGAATTATTTTCTTATCTATTACTTTGAATTTGCTATAAGAATCAAAAACACTGCTGGACAATAATCAGTCATTTGTAATTATAATTTTTCCTAATGGCAATTTTATGATTGTTTTATATAGTGCGAAAACTCCATCTCATTTTCATAAAATAAAATGCTATAGTATTTAACTTTTCCTCTCCATCGGCGAATGATGATCCTGAAAGAAAACGCGCCCAATATCTGTTTGCTACAGCAACGAACGCTACTTTCATGCATCTGATTATATCAGATAAACCTTGCGCTCTTATTTCAAGGTTGTTGTTAAAGCTGTGGTTATTTTAACGGTTTCCTTCGTACATTTGGTTCAACGACATTGTTAAAACACATTTATCATTCAATGTGCATATGCATTTTTGCTCAGGTAATGTCATCGGTATGACCAAGAGCCATTGAAAAACTACAGAAAAGCAAAACTACTTCACTTTAGCATTACTGGCCACGAGTACTAAGGAGAGATCACACATCAGCTGCTCAAAAAATGTATCGGTAAGACGAACGGAGCACGAGCGCAATCCTGTGACAGTCACTGCAGGCGGGAAATAGTGGAGCGCGTGAAAGAGAGATGCGAGGCACGAACACTGTTCAAGGTCTCCATTAATTCGAGCTTGTAGTAATTTAATGTGTATATATTTTGAAAGCATTGAATCGCTATAGAAATCGCGATTTATTCGATTCTTAGCGTTTTCAATCGATTACTATCCGAAATTGACGATTCACGATTCAAAAATAAATTTTTCAAGATCGATGCATTGCATCGTCAGGGTTTGTAATCAATGCATCCAGAAAACGAGTGTATCGTTACAACCCTACTCCGCATGCAAAATTTGTTACTATGTTGATTTTGACCCCATAATGACTGTCTCAGGCCTCCTACAAGCTTGTTGCCATTATTACTCCACTTTCTTGGTCTTCCTTTTCCCTGAAAAGAAGCAGAGAGATGTGAAATGGAGAGAGTTGGATGAAAAGCCGCTCTGTCATCTGATTCACTCAGTGTTTTGTGTGTTTTCTGCAGAGTGAGTACTCAAGTGACTCAGAGAGTGAAGACAATTTCCTCCTGATGCCTCCGAGGGACCACCTGGGCCTCAGTGTTTTCTCCATGATCTGCTGTTTCTGGCCCTTGGGCATCGCAGCTTTCTACCTGTCTCACGAGGTGAGAAGATCTCTATCACCATCTCATATGACAACGTAAATGCCAATGTTCAAGAAGTAGTTACATTTATTAATATGAATAAAATGAAGACTAACAATACACTCTTTAAATAAAGGTTCTAAAAGCAGGTTTTCACAGTGATGCCATAGAAGAACCATTTCCCCAAACAACCTTTCAGTGAACAGTTCTTAAAAGAACCATTTTTTAGTGTGAAGAACATTGTAAAAATCTAAAGAACCCTTTTCCACTATCCACCTTATTTTTCACGTAAAAATGGCCATTTGTTAATTTTATGGGTCTTGCTTCCGGTCTCATCTGCTTCCAGCTATTTTTAGCTGTACAAAACCACTCCTTTTGCTGCTTGATATTGCAAATTGGTGTGTCTTACCTTATTATTTTAGTGTATTATTTTAATTATGAACAGACTGGTTTGTAATGCAAACAGTTTTACCATTTACTGCACGTTGTTATTCTTCTCGTTATTTTTCTATAGCGGCTAATCAACAGGAAGTCTCGCCCATAGGCCTACTTCCGCGTTTAGGAATAAGGTGGATAAAGAATCTTTTGTGGAATGGAATGTTCTGTGGATGTTTAATGTTTTTATGGAACCATCGATGCCAGTAAAGAACTCTTATTTTTAAGAGTGTAGACTGTTTACAGTTGCCTAGCAACATATCAGAACTGATGCGTGGTCACAGGTGTTCATACAGTATAATGGCTACTTTACAACATCATTTGTCTGAACAATCTGTTTTATAATAAAGCAGTAAGCCAGAAGAGGCCATGAGTTGCTTTACAAAGGGTATTAAATAATGATTTTTTTTGGTGCAACATTTTTGGAGAAATTGTTAGATAGGTTGAATTGCTTTTTTGTACATTCCTGTGAGAAGTTCACACAGAGTTGCATCCATTGTGCAGAACCAATGTAATTTATTTAAATTAATTTATGTAGTAACAACAACAACAACAATAATAATAATAACAATTATTATTATTATTATTATTTTTTGTCTGTGTTATTATTGTTATCCGTCCATTTTCCAAACTCAGGCAGGGTTGTTATTATTATTATTATTATTATTATTATTCATTCAAAACCATTGTATTTGATTTATTTTTTTTTAATTAATGTATGTAGTATTAGTAGTAGTAGTAGTAATAATAATAATAATAATATCCCTGACTGAGTTTGGAGAATGGAGGGATAATAATACTACAAAGGAAAAGTATTATTATTATTATTATTATTGTGGTTATTATTATTATTATTATTATTATTAACTCTTAATAATAATATAATAATAATAATATCACATATCAAATTATTATTATTATCATAACTACATATTCATATCTGTTGTACTTCATTTTTAATTAATTTCTATACTACTACTACTACTAATATGCCTCACTTTGGAGAATGGATGGATGATAAATAACATGAAGATAAGTTATTATGGTACAGTAACACTTTACCTAAAGCCTTTATGTATAATGCATTATAAAGGGTTATTAAAGGGTATAATGCATTATAATTATTCATAATGTGTGTTGTAATACATCATATCTTGTCGTAAATAATTATAACCGAAATTGAAATGCATAGTGTAACAACAATGAATTGATAAGTGTTATAATGTATTAACTGTGGTTACAGTTATTCATGAGATTGTACAATGCATTATAAGGCATAAGTCATGCATTGAAACTCTTAACTTTTATAATGCATTATACATAAAGGCTTTAAGTAAAGTGTTACCGTTATGATTGATATTATAACTCCTTCAGATTAGAGTTTTATTGATACTTTAACCATACTTGTCCCCTATTATGTTTGATAATCCTGGGCTTTGAAAACTAAAACTGTGGAAGGATGCATAGCTAAACGGTAGAACGGTAGACAACTTACAGCGCACACTGTCAGGGAAAATCCGGTCATTATACGTCATTGAGCATTTAAAAACAAATATCCATTATAGTCTAATGTATGCTGCAGGGCAAAAGATGGAGCATTCCCGGGTTTGTTTCATAAAGGTGACTATAGTATGCTGCAGTGTCAAATGTATTTATAGCTTACCGCAATGCTCTTGAGAGGAGAGAGATTGCTTACAGAACGAGTGCTGAGAGAGAGAGAGAGAGAGAGGTCATTTGCAGCATTTTCATCTATCCCCCTTCTTATTTCAAAGCATTAATGCAAAACAGGATAGGATAATGGTGTTCATCTCCTTTTAGTTCACCTTCTATTTCTGCTCAAAATCGAATAAAAATGAAGCTTATATATTTTTCTGCATTTTTGACGTTTACTGTTAAACGTGACACTTTAAAAAAGCATCATAACTAATGCATAATATAAACAATGTGAAAAACTTAGCATTTAAATTATGCAGTCATTATACAGTTTATCTCATGACAATGTCAGTGTTAAAATATATGAATGGTCCCAAAAGGAGAGAGAGAGAGAGAGAGAGAGAGAGAGAGAGAGAGAGAGGTCATTCGCCTCAGACGGGAACTGTACAGAGAAGTGGTAATTGCAGCATTTTCACTCATTCCCTCTCTTATTTCAAAACATTAATGCATAACAGGATATTATGGTGTTCATCTCCTTTTGTTCATCTTCCATTTCACCTCCAAATCAAATAAAAATGAAACCTATATTTTTTGCATCTTCAATACTGTTAAACATGACACTTTTAAAAAAGCAGCATAACTAATGCATAATATAAACAATCTATTCACTTATGCAATAATTTACAATAAATTAGGCTTAAAATATCTTAAAGGGGTGGTTGATTGCGATTTCACTTTTTTAATAAGCAGTAGCATTTACAAATAACAGCATATCTAAAAGTATGAGACAACAATAAATAAAAAACATAGGCCTACCATTAAAAGCCATGCTTGCACAGGTTCTGCACGATCCTCTTCAATAATATCCTCTGCTTCTCAATCGAGCTCAAACTGATAAGCGATATTAACGACGCCGTTGTTTACAATAGAACCGGAGCATATGCCGCTGAGGAGAGGTGCGGGACGTTTAGACGCGCACTAGAAGCGGTTTAGCCAATCACAACACACTGGGCTAGCTAACCAATCAGAGCCCATCGCCTATTTCTGAGGGCGGGGCTTCATAAAAACAGGAAATGATCAGCGCGTTTCTCAGAGAAGGGACAGAGCGGTGTGGAATAAAGGTAAATTATGTGAAAAATAATGCGTTTTTTTAAAAACGGAGCATTAACACATGTTAGACTGCACCCCATAAACACAATCAAGCCTAGAAAAAAACCAGTGAACCACCCCTTTAATGGTCCCAAAACAGGCCTCATTTTCATAAATCGTAATTTCTTTTGATTGTGGACTGAAATATGTCCTGGGCATGTGCTTGATGGGTTTTGTGTGATTCATCGTGTGCTTAAACTTTCAGTGTTCACTTTTGACACTGGCTTTAAAAGCAGTTTATGGCCCTCATTCTCTGTGTTTCTCGCTCTGTTTCTCTCCGTCTTTCTCTTTCATGCGGTACATCACGACTCAACACCCACAGCTCTCTAATTCTCTGCCTGAAAAAAAAAATATAGAAATCTTTTCTCAGCCTGGTTTTTAAAATCTAAGCCTACACCAAAATCAATTCACTGCAATCCTTCTACAAACCTCACCAGATTTACATTATTGCAGAATGTTTTATCAAGTAAAAATGCCACACAAGCAGCTGATTTATCTCTAAATATCTGAATGCATTATTGCATATCTTCTAAAAGATGCTAGATACATCTTGTAGAATATATACAGGCTGTAGTAGTGAGTATATTGTAGACATTAAATTATGCTGCTATTTTGTGAATGCACTGTAATAATATGAATGCTTGATTTTCTAATCCAGGTGGTTGAAATAAATTAATTTCTTGGGGGTTTTGTATAAGAGTGAGTCACGGCAAGAGCAGTTTCCTGTGAGCTGTGCAAATTTTCAGACAAAGTTAGTAACTCACAGTTTTGCACGTGTTTTCAGCTGCAGAGCTTTTAATTGGTTCATTTTTTGACTTTTCTTTTAATTAATGATGTGGTTTTGAGCAATTACTCAGCAATCAATAGAACACAAACTCTAGTTACACTGTAAGTCTGCCTCATCAAATCAACATTTAAATAAAACTTTAATGTGTGAAAACAACCTCACAAATGCAGGGATATTATGAAATTTCCATGTTATAGAAGTGATCAAATCGTACAATTAATAAACATCCCAAAAGAGGATCATTTAAAAAACAAAACAAAGTTTATTTAACACACTTTTTGTAACCACATAGCTGGGTATTTTGTCACACTGTAATGTGTATAACTTGCAATGGAAATATACAAAAACACCAAAGCAGTTTAAGCCAATGAATAAAGTAATTCAATGCTTAAATTGCACTTTTTAGCAATTAAACTAACGTCAATGCTTTGAATTCAGAGTTGTGTGTGTTGAAGGCTCAGTCTAAAACAGTTTGAACAGTCATGTATTATACATCTAGCGTTTCTCCAGGGCTTTTCATCTTCTAGCTGGGTTTAGCGAGAAGCTAATGGATGGCCGATGTGAAAGTCATCCGCCGGTAGGACGTTCTGTGAGAAAGAAGCAGGCGTGATGTGCCTTGAGGGAGGCCAAAGCAGCCTCTTTTTTTGAACAGCTCTTTTTCTTCTATTCTCTTTCACTGGCATCATTTTTAAAAGGTTATTGCTGTCTGCTAATGCAATTGCATAGAAACTTAATCAGACATATAAAGCATTTGACTTAACTACAAGTCTTATAGCATGCTTTTATGTTTGTTTACTGTCTGCAATGTTTTATTTTTCAATTCACCAAAGGAATTATGAAAACTGTGCGGATACTAATACAAAATTCAGTGCTGAATACAATTTGCATGGCACAATTTCCCATGTTGCATGTGGTTCTGAGTGGCAGGTGGAGGAAACACCAGATTACTGCTTTCTGCCGCTCTTTCTGCATTTTTTATTATTATTATTGTTTTTTCTTCAGGATTATGGGTAGTGTAGTTCTTAACCTGGAATTTGACCATTGAAATAAAAATGTTTCTCTGTAGAGAAAGAATATTATTATATAATGTTTAAAAAGAAAGGAGACATGTACTGATTTTTTTTTGCGAATTTACCCTATATAGTAGTTAAAAAAAATAGTTCTGTAGTTAATTTCTTTCAAATTAAAGTTTTACATGTCTAGCTGAAAACATAAATCTAAAAGGTCATCTTAAATCACAGTACAGCTGGTCTGAGTTCCAACTTACTTTAAAATACATCTAGATTGTATTTGATAAGTATCTTTCCAGTTGGGCAGATTGTTCCTGTTCTGTTCAGAATATCAGGCCCTTAAACATCCTTTTTTCAAAATAATTTGTGATTCATCTCCACTCAAAGATCCTGCACTCAAACAATGCTCAATTTAAAATCGTTTCATGTGAGTTTGTGGTTTTGTGCGACTGGCTACTAATTACATCTGCGTATTGGAGGATGCATTTTTATGTTTTCTATTTCAGTTTCCCAGTGCAGATTGCATCCATGCAGATTTCCATGCTCTTCACCAAAGCGAGTAATCAATTCTGAATTTTAGATTGCGATAAAACTAATGGATTTTAATGTGATGGATCTCATCACAGTATTTCCTAAAGGATTTTATTTTTGCAGAAAATTCTAAACAATAACAAGTAGTATTATATCAACAGATTATGGTTTAAAAGGGGGAAAATGTTATTAAAATGTAATATTGAATAAATTACTGTTGCGAATATGTAGTAGATACAAGACATATTTGAATCTCACTATCCTTACAAGTTTGCACATTTACCAGTGCCACTCATGCATAGCAGTACAGAATATCTCATCAGATATATTACAATCAAATTATAATTTCACATGAATTGTCCTTATTAGACCTCAAAGCATGAGTAATTATTAATCTGGGCAGGTCAGTGAATGCTGTTCCTGTCCTATCTGTTTTTGCTAAGCCTGTGTGCATAATCTGATTCATTGCTTTTAGAGCGTGTTCTAACACAAACACAATAAGCTCCTTATGTAATGGTTTGGCGAGAGAGGGTGCAAGTGTGGGCCGTGTAGAACATAAGCTCTGAAGAAAATACCTTTTTTTGAACAATGGGTGGATGCGTTCAACAAAATGGTTTTAATTTCGTCAGCAACACCGTGGGTGCTCTTTGCACGGATCGCCGCAGAGATTCACGTAAGCCTACTTCACAAGTCAATATGCATTTGTGCTGTAGTTGATGATTACGCAGGAATGTCACATATTAATATTGCAGGAAATATATTCTGCACAGTAAGATCTGGTGCAATCACCGATACGACAAATTGAGTGATTGTCATGCCCCATTTAGTTTCTTTTTAATTTTATTTTTTTCTTATCGTCTGTGTCATTGCTCTATTGTTAATTACTTTTTACTTTGATTTGATGGTAATTAATTATGCATGTCTAAATTGAAGCAGTAATTAGGCTACTGAGTACAGTCCTTCATCTGTACGGAACAATAGGCTGCTAATCATGTTTGCACACTGACTGTGCACATTAACAGCAGGGGCGGAAGAAGACATGAACTACTTTGCAAATCAAAGTTCAAATACTACTGCATGACTAATTTTCAACAAAGGATGTATTAAAAATACTGAAGATTACACTTAACAATAGATTTTTTTCAGACAGACAGACAGTTGATGGATAGACAGACAGACAGAAAGACAGACAGTTGATAGATAGACAGTCAGGCAGACAGACAGACAGACAGTTGATAGATAGACAGACAGACAGATAGACAGACAGTTGATAGATAGACAGACAGACAGATAGACAGACAGTTGATAGATAGACAGACAGACAGATAGACAGACAGTTGATAGATAGACAGACAGACAAACAGTTGATAGATAGACAGATAGACAGACAGACAGACAGTTGATAGACAGACAGACAGACAGACAGTTGATAGATAGACAGACATACAGACAGTTGATAGATAGACAGACAGACAGACAGACAAATAGATAGATAGACAGACAGTCAGTTAGATAGAAAGACAGAAAGACAGATAGACAGATAGACAGACAGTTAGATAGATGGACAAACAGACAGACAGACAGACAGACAGATTGACAAACAGACAGGCAGTTAGATAGTCAGTTAGATAGATAGACAGACAGACAGACAGACAGATAGATAGACAAACAGACAGACTGTTAGATAGTCAGTTAGATAGATAGACAGACAGACAGACAGATGATAGATAGACAGACAGACAGACAGATGATAGATAGACAGACAGACAGACAGATGATAGATAGACAGACAGACAGACAGATGATAGATAGACAGACAGACAGACAGATGATAGATAGACAGACAGACAGACAGATGATAGATAGACAGACAGACAGACAGATGATAGATAGACAGACAGACAGACAGATGATAGATAGACAGACAGACAGACAGATGATAGATAGACAGACAGACAGACAGATGATAGATAGACAGACAGACAGACAGATGATAGATAGACAGACAGACAGACAGATGATAGATAGACAGACAGACAGACAGACAGATAGATAGACAAACAGACAGACTGTTAGATAGTCAGTTAGATAGACAGACAGTTAGATAGATGGACAGACAGACGGACGGACGGACAGACAGAGAGACAGATAGACAGACAGACAGACAGTTGATAGATAGACAGACAGTTAGATAGTCAGACAGACAGACAGTTGATAGATAGACAGACAGTTAGATAGTCAGACAGACAGACAGTTGATAGATAGACAGACAGTTAGATAGTCAGACAGACAGACAGTTGATAGATAGACAGACAGTTAGATAGTCAGACAGACAGACAGTTGATAGATAGACAGACAGTTAGATAGTCAGACAGACAGACAGTTGATAGATAGACAGACAGTTAGATAGTCAGACAGACAGACAGTTGATAGATAGACAGACAGTTAGATAGTCAGACAGACAGACAGTTGATAGATAGACAGACAGACAGACAGACAGTTAGATAATCAGTTAGATAGATAGACAGACAGTTAGATAGACAGACAGACAGGTAGACAGACAGATAGTTAGATAGTCAGTTAGATAGACAGACAGATAGATAGATAGACAGACAGACAGACAGACAGACAGACAGACAGACCATCATTGCAGCTCATTAGTACATGCATTCATGAGTGTTTTGGTGTATTTTGATTTCCTTGCTCAGATTGACACTAACATAATTTCACATTTGCCTCGCTGGTCGAAAACAACGGATGGTCTGAAAGGCACGGAGTAAAAGTGGCTGTGCTGGTGAACGGTGTGACATTTCCAGAGGCCTAAGAACATTTAAGATATATGCCAGGAAGACAAATGAATGACCGATGTGAAGATAACAACATACTGCTTTGCTTCTTGGACTGCAGAGCTAAAATTTATGCCCTAACAGCAAGCATTACAAAAATCATGTTAACTTGGTTTGTATTGCAAGCCCAAGGGAAGCATCCGCACAAGACTTTCATGTGTACCAATGAGGGCTCAAAGCTCACCAGTGGACTGTTTGCTTTTCCAACAATGCATCATGATAATGTCAGTGACAGTTTTATTAGATGAAGTCTTCTGTGATGGATTTAGTGAATTCTGGATGAGTAAAAGCAGAAATAAAGTGTGCTCAGCTGTGCTGAACATGACATAACAGCCTATGATTAATGCACCACAAGGCCCTTGTTGTGCTCTAACTGTAAATGAAATTTAATCACAAATTCCTCTCTCAACTTGAAATAGTTCACCCCAAAATGAAAATTTGGTAAAAATTTACTTGCCTTCGGGCCATCCAAGATGTAGATGAATTAGTTTTTTCTTCAGAACAGATTTCTAGAAACTTAGTATTATATCACTTGTTCACCAATGGATCCTCTGCAGTGAATGGGTGCCGTCAGATTGAAAGTCCAAACAGCTGATAAAACATCCCAATAATCCACAAGTAATCCACACAACTCCAGTCTTGTGAAGTGAAAAGCTGACATTTTTAACCCAAACCAATGCTTCCGGTTGAAATCCTGTAATGTAAAAATCTGTAATATTGCTTTCTTTAGTGAAAAAGTCATCTCATGTGAATCAGGAGAGAAATATGCACAGATCAAGCACCATTTGCAAGTGAAAACAGTCCATGTTAGTGGATTTTGATGTGAGAGACAACAGGAAATTGACTTTTTCATTGGAGGAAGCATCATTATCTATTATGGACTTTGGAAGTGATGGTTGACTTTGCAAAAAACGGTATGGGACAAGTATGTGCCAAAATGTAATACTAGCGTTATTTTAGTAGTAGTATTGCAGCATGGCAAATCTAGTTGCCAAATGTTATTTAAATGTATAAGAGGCTTAAATGTATTACAAACCTAAAAATGATTAAATTAGTAAGCACACAGCAAAAAAAATCATCCACTCACAAAATTAAATCACCTTCATGTTTGGCCAGCTTGGCCAGGTTGCAGCAAAGCTTTTGTAAAAGACTGCAGTCATTGTCAAGCAACATACAAAAAAATGCAGTTTAAAAAAACGGAAAAGTGCAGTTTCTCAACTTTTCTCACCTTAACCTCATATGCTAATTTCTTTCTTTGACCATTGTGTTATTTCCATGGCATTAACATACTCCCATGCCTGTCTGCAGCATGTTGCCATGCTGTGGGGAGTGCTGACATCTTGCAGCTGCCCTGTCAATGACCACTTTCACAGGAAGCTAGTGGATCTTCCAGACGCTAGAAACTGTCACTTGAGCTAATTATGCCTGTGAATTCTGTGTAAACAGCCCTGAGAACAGTTTCTCAGTTCCTGTCCAGTGGACCTACTGTCCTCTCACTTTATCCTCTTCTTTTACTGTATCAGCTAGTGCACGTTATTCCATATGAAAATAAACACTTGTCTTTGTATTTCATAATCACATCTATAGTCAAAGTCACATTCCTATATGAATAGGAACGTCATATGCACTGCCGATAAAAAGTTAGGTATTTTTTTAAGGAAATGTATAATTTTATTCACTTTTATAAACTGATGAAAAGTGACAGTAAAACTTACATCCTGAAAAAAATATCAGTTTCCACAAAAATAGGAAGTAGCACAACTGTTTTCAACATTGATATTAATAATAATAGTTTCTTGAGATCTGCACATTAGAATGATTTCTGAAGGATCATGTGACATTGAAGACTGGAGTAATGATGCTGAAAATTCAGCTTTGCATCACAGGAATAAATTGCATTTTAAAATATATTCAAATAGAAAATTGTCATTTTAAATTGTAATAATATTTCAAAATATTGCTGTTTTTACTGCATTTTTGAGCAAATAAATGCAGTCTTGGTGAGCAAAAGAGACTTCTTTCAAGAACATTAAAAACTTTGTAATGGTAGTGTGTATATATATTTGTTCTCAAATGGAATAGAGAGGTGGCATTTAATGCAAGACAATGAAGCTCTTTTTAGTAATTGAACAAGGAAAAGTGATATTTAATTATTTTTATATGCCAACATGAAAATACAACATTAATCGATAAAATTGACTTAGTGTATACAGTTTTTTTTTTTTATAAAATCATTTTAATATATGAACAAATTCAATACAACCACAAGCAAATTTTGTGTGATGGCACCAAATAATCTTTAAATCAGATTTGGAAACAGTTTGAACTGATTCATGGAAATGAATCAAACTTACCAACTCTTGTGCTGTTTTTACACACTCTCAGCATCGTTAGTCTGACGCACAGCAGTCTGATATCATCCGATATCATTTCAATGTGAGAAATGCACATTTGAGGGAAATCTAGGTTGAGCATGACTAGAATAATTTTGTTTTGTTCCTACCTCGTGATGCAGTCGGTCAGAAGTAGTTGAATTATGATCGGCTGCTAAATGTGAGGGCAATTTCAATATGACCCGATTAGCATCATCAGGTTATTGTGGGCCGACCCATTTGATGGATGTTGGCAAAGATGAAAGACACAAGCCTACAGACAGACAGTCCAGATTTTCTCCGCAAGCGATTATCACCATTATGTAATAAATCAATATAATAGATGGCAAAATATCTCATAGCGGTCAGGAAGGAGCATCTGTAAGCGAGCGGGGGAAGAAAACATTGAGGCAGCGAGGTGTTGAGATGTAAATGAATTCATCAGAAATATCTGTCCTTAATCTTGGCAACATTTCCTGGACTTCAAAGGCTGCGGGTCCCCGCAGGAGAGCTCTGAGTCATGCAGTGCTTATTATTTATGCACTTTACCAGATCTGTCAGTCAGCTGCTGGAGAGCAGCCAATTAATAATTTCTCTGTTTTCTTTCTCTCTGCAGCTCTCTTATGCGATCATAGCTCGTTCACACTCCAGACCTTTTCAAAACATGTCAACATGTGCTATTTCTGTCTTTGTTCTCCCTCTCTCACGCAGACTAACAAAGCAGTGACTAAAGGAGACTTTCACCACGCCAGCTCCAGCTCCAGACGTGCGCTCTTCCTCGCCGTACTGTCCATCACCATCGGGACGGGCATCTACGTGGGTGTGGCTGTGGCCCTTATCGCATACCTCTCCAAAAACAATCACTTGTAGCCTTCCCATGCCCAAATCACTCTCACAGTCGGATAAAGACTGGTTCACTTTGGGATCAGCTTCTTTGGGAAACACCCGATGGTCACGATACGGGACTCACCAGCAATGTGTTCCACTCCTGCACTTTTAAAAGTCGCATTCCCATTTCGTTGGGAAGATCATCGTTTGTGTAAATTGTCTTGGTCACTTTTCTGCATTTTCATGTGAACGTGCCGCCACCACAATTGTTTTTTTTTTGTGTTTTTTTTTGCGCTCAGTGTTTGTGCAAGTGCAAATCTAATGCTACACACACACACGTTTTGGGCCAAATTAAAGTCAATATGAAATCAAAATGGACCTGATTTATTTTCTTAATGCATGTTCTTAATCATGCTGAATTCATCAAAATGTATTTATTTGCTCTGCCACTGCACAACTTTCTATTTTTGTCATCAGATAAGTGGCCAATCCAGTCAGTTCCCATTGGATGAAATCAGGGGCCGGTTGCACCAGCTGTGCGCAAGTTACAGCTTAGTCTAATTTTGATGCAAAGGTCTACTAAGTTACAACTTATGGTGTGTGCACACCAAAAGCAAACTTAATTATTCGCACAAGTACATTACATAAAAAGTCAATGCAAACAGGCATATAGACACGAATTTGCGCAGGGCGGCGCGAATGACACAAATTGGGCGGCGCGGTTGTCGTGAAAGCGTGATATTCGCCTCAATCGTGTCTTCTGCAAGTTGTAATATTTCAACTCGAGCGGAAAATTCGCATGATGCATTGTCATGCAAGGCAATCAGCAAAAAGCGTTTTTATTTGTGTGAATAATGCAAAAAACATGCTGCGACTACACTAAAGTGAGTAATGCGATGCAAATTTTGCTTTGCATTTGGTGTGCATACACCATTAGGCAGTAGTAAATATTTTTTGAATGTATAAACTAAAAATGTACTAAATAAGCCTCAGACAAGAAGTAACTGTTGGAATAGAATAGCAGACTGACTGAGTTGCATCAATAAGCTCATGGTTTACCTTACAAACTACAATTCTTTAGACATATGATGTAAGGGCGTTTATTTTTGGGGGATTATTTTAATGATTATTTAACAGTATTTTGCAGAGTGTGTATTTTGTGCTGATCGGTCAGATTATGCCTCTTATGGATAAGTAAATATGACACTAAAGCCTCCAGTAAGTCTTAATGAGTGATTAATTGAATCATTCATTCAAATGATTTGTTCAAAACAGCTGATTCATTCAGAAACAAAGCAAGTAACTGTCTTTATGAATGGATCATTGAATCATTGATTCAAAATGATTCATTCAAAAATAGATTAATTCAGGAACAAAACACTCTGAGATGTAAAAATGTAAACGAAACTATTTTCATTGACGAAACAGGAAAAAAAGACAATTGTGTCTAATGTAATACTGAGTGTATAATAATCATTTAACATGAACTTCTTGTTTGTTGAACGATTGTATAAAATCAATATCACATTTGCGATCAGAGTCACACTCTAATGTTCAAAAAATGGCACACTTGCTTGTGTGATATTACTTAACTCTTATAAATGTCTTATAAAAAGATGTTTTTTTTTTTTTTTTTTTGCCAAGTGAGAGACATTGATAATGTCAGCTCGCACATTGCTAAAACAACAATTACGATACTGCAGACAATACATATTGTACACCCCTAATATGATGACATTTACTCTTGTTTACATTTTGAGAGAACATTATGCGAAAAATATTGTTTACGAACCCAGTGCTTACAACCTACTGGCTACACTCTGCTTTATAGGAACAAATGGTGCAACAAAAATCAAGCACAGAGTTAGCTACAAACTAGCTAGTAGTCACTAAAAATCTAGTGTGGACTTGTTCCCATTTAAGTAAGAACTTACAAACGGCTGGCGTAACCCTACCCAGGCCCAGGTCCCTACAATTTTTGTTTTATTTGGAAACATACATTTAAGTAAATTAAAAGGGGTTAAGAACAAAACTTCATGTTGACTTTAATATTGGTTTGTCATAATAACAGTATTTGGTATACAGATATAATCCGTCTAAAGATCTGAATGGGATCTGAATCCGAATCTGAACAGTCAGAGATTTTTCTTGAATGTTTTTTGGAGTACACGAAGCATCTGTCTGAAGTGCCACAGTGCTTTCAAGCCTTTTTAATAAGAGCTACTGAATCTTAAGGTCTGTGACACATGAAGGGGCATTTTCAACTCTCTTTTGATATTACAGACACAAAATGAACATAAAGCCATATAGATGGGTTGCTCAAGACTGTGCGTGGACTTTTTTCAGAATGTATGGATAAAATCATTCTCGTGGGGCTGTCACATTTAATATTAACTACTCTGTAATTAATTCTTAAGGCTTTCAGTTTATACATGTCAGTCTATGAAGCTGTAAATGCCTCCGCTGTCAGATTTTCTCCTAATACTTTGGGAAACACCTCTTGCCAGCAAGCTCATGCTAATTAAATGTGGTCTTTTCATTCAAATATTGTGTTGGTGTTTGCTGTCAGATCTTTTTATGAACTTTGATGAACTGTTGCAGTTATGTTAATGTATGTTAAAGGAATAATTCACCCTAAAACTAATGTGTGATTTTTTTTTTTTATTTAATTCAAAACGTCTGAATTTCTTTTGTGTAACATAAAAAAGATATTTTGAGAAATGGCTCAGTGTTTGTTTTGTCCATTCAGTCGAAGTCAATGGTCACCAAAACAGTTTGGTTAATAGCATTCTTCAAAATATCTTCTTTTGTGTTCCAAAGAACAAATAAAGTCATTTAGGTTGTATTTTTTCATTTGTTACAGTGTAATTATTATAGTTTTTATAATTACTATAATTAGTGCTATAGGTTTTGATTTAACAGTTAACAAAATGTACAGTTATTATTATAGTAAATACCAATGTTGGGAAGGTTACTTTGAAAATGTAATAGGTTACAGATTACAAGTTAGCTTATTCAAAATGTAATAAGTAATGTATCAAATTACATTTGATAACTTTTTGATAACTTTTCTAAATTTCAACTGTTAATAATTTTCAAACATTTAGGGTTAACCTTACAGTAGTACTCAACGCTGATTACTGTCAGACTTTCAAAATCCTTCATCACTTGACATCAGTTAAGATGATAACAATTTAATTTTAAAGCACAGCCACCACAAATTTCCAGCTCTGGAATGCATTTTTATTACTTTATCACTTTATCAGAAGTAATCCCCTTTGTAATCGTTAACATTTTCGTAAGTATGATTAAATAGGATTAAGATTGGGTTACATTACATAAATGTGGAAAACATGTGACAGTGATTTATTTTGGGGTCAGTTATTCTTTTAAAAGTGTCCAGCTTGATTAGTTTCAGCTCCGTTGTTCTCTGTCCTGCAGTTTTCATTCCTCAGTTCCCATGGGCTGACTGAATAACTAAACACCTGTGCATATTTCATAGCGGCACAGTTTGCCAGAGATATCAGCTAAGCCAATTTATGCATTTTAAATGCAGGGATGCCTGAGGTTAGGATCTCCAAAAATTGCAGCTTTCCTATAAAAGTAGGTGGCTTGGGAAACACTGCTTCTCAATTAAGGGGACTCTCAGGTTATCTGAACAGGATGCTATCTAGTAATAATTAAACCTGTAAAGCCTGACGTGCGATATAATAGTCAGAAAAATCTGATTTTTTGCAATGGAACAGCTTATTGAACCTTTACATTTACACGTGTTTGTTTAGCTTTTATCCAAAGGACTTAAAAATGAGAAATACAACCAGCGTTTCATCATGAAGAGGCAAATAAGATAATACAAAGTTTCAGACATTGTTTAGAGTAGTACAAACGGTCTTTATGTAGACACAATCAATCAATAGCTTTTTTGAGTATCATATTTGATCATCAAGCTTTTATGGCTCATATAGTCCAAACTGAGCAAAAATGTGCTATTTAGTGCCATTGCTGATAATTTTGTGGCCAGAAAGTGAAATTCTGATAGTCTTGTAATGTAAACCAATGTGACTTTTATAGCAGTATAGCATAATGCTTACATAAAATATAAATATCAGTTGTCACTCTACATGTCTCAGTAAGATGAGTAAAACAGCCTAATTTTCATTTTTGAGTGAACTAACCCTTTAATTCAGATCGCAGACTTATAAGTGCATTACCGCTACCTATCTCTCAAATGGACCATTGACAATCTATCTAGAATCTCAATTAGGAGTGTCAGTGGTCCATTTGAGAGATAGGACACGAAACGATTGGTCTGTGCAAGAAACTGAACAGTATTTATATAGTTTTTTACCTCTGATTTTCACCGCAATGTCTGAACTGTCCTGAGCGCGTTCGCTTCTTCTTCTTCAGCTGGCGGACTTAAAGGGTTAGTTCACCCAAAAATGAAAATTAGGCTGTGTTTTACTCACCCCAGAGCCATCCTAGGTGTATATGACTTTCTTCTTTCAGACGAATCCAGTTGGAGTTATATAAAAAATTGTCTTTGATCTTTCAAGCTGTTTAATGCCACTCAGCGGGTGTTGCATGCATCAGTCCAAAAGAAGTTAAATAAAAAGCGCCCATCCATTAAAAAAAGCGTCTCACACGGCTCCGAGGGGTGAACAAAGGCCTCCTGTAGCGCAAAGCCGACCTCATACGTCATTCCCCCGGAACTGCTTCCGGTTACAACAGTGAGCGCAAGCTAGATTAAAGGTTTAATTTGGTTTTGTTTGTGTATGTTTTATTGACTCTCAAAGCCATGATTCCCATTCACTTCCATTATTTGACTGACAGATCATAAATATCTTTGTTTGTGTTCTACTGAAGAAACAAAGTCACCTACATCTTGGATGCCCTGGGGGTAAGCAGATAAACATCAAATTTTCATTTTTGGGTGAACTATCCCTTTAAATGCTTATTTTTATGATCACTGTGTACAATGATGATTGAGAGATGAACAAATAAAATGATGTTTGAATAATCGTGTAAAATTGCTTCAGTCCACTAAGTGTTTATCTGGAATTATTAAAAACAAAATAAAAGTTACTTTTACATTTACTTAAAAAAAAATTATTAAAGATATCGCAGCAAAAAGACACGTGAACCACAACTTGAAGGGAGACGTTTCATGCTAAAAATCATTTTACTTCTTAAAAAGTATCAATCAGACTAGTACTGTATACAACAGGCTTTTCAGTAAAGTTTTGATCATGTTGATCATTAAGAGGCCTTAGAAATTTGCATCAAGTTATCAATTATCATCAAGTGATCAAATATGATACAGTAGGCTTTAGGGTTAATAAAAATCTTAGTTGTGACTATTAGCTGTGGACAGAAAGACGGGTTTATGTAGCACCTCAGTGACAGTGTTTGTAATTTAATTAATCGTAAACTGTGGGATATATGAGTCACTAAATCAATGAGATCTTTGCTCTAAGTAAATACCGGGGTTTCTGCAGTCCAAGTTCATGATTTTAGGAGCAAGTATTGCTTGATTCCTTTGAAGGACCCTCAGCAGCGTACAGCAGAGCATCTGTTACTGAGAAGAGGTGATGAGTCATTCACTGAAGTTCACATCTGCAGTTTTCCACCAGCGGAGGAGGAAAGCACAATCACATAAATCTAATTACATGACTATGTGGAACACTGTTTCTGATCAGATCAACATCATCTAGATTCCATTAATGAATCACTTTTGAGGAAGTACCACATAACTGATTTTAATATAAATATCACATAGGTAATAGGTTTTAAAGAAATGAAAGAAACAGTTCACACAGAAATTAAAATTTAGGCAATCCACAATGTAGATGAGTTTGTTCCTTTTTCACAACAGATTTGGAGAAATTTAGCATTACATCACTTGCTCACCAATGGATCCTCTGCAGCGAATGGGTGCCGTCAAAATGAGAGTCCAAACAGCTCAAAATCCACTGACATATTTATTTTGAAGTGCTTCAGACTGTTTTTGCTTGTAAACGGAACGTGATCTGTGCATATTTCTCTCCTGATTCAGACGAGATGACTTTTTCACTGGAGAAAGCAACATTATGGATAGAGGACTCTATCCATAATGTATTTTAGCTGAAAGCAAAGGTTTAGAGTTAAAAAATATCTTATTGATGGATTTGTTTCTTACAAACATGCAGCTTTTTGCTGCACAAGATGTTAAGTGCTGGACTGGATTGGTGTGGATTATTGTGATGTTTTTATCAGCTGTTTGGACTCTCATTCTGACGGCACCCATTCACTGCAGAGGATCCATTGTTGAGCAAGTGATGTAATGCTTCTTTAAATCTGATGAAGAAACAAACTCATCAACATCTTGGATGGCCTGATGGTGAGTAAAGATTCAGCACATTTTCATTTTTGGGTCAACTATTCCTTAATACTTTTATTCAGCAAGGACAAATTTCAAATAAATGCTGTTCTTTTGAACTTTCTATTCATCAAAGAATCCAGTTTCCACATGTGACACTGAAGACTGGAGTAATGATGCTGAAAATGTACATTAAAAGTTACATTTTAAAATATATTAAAATAGAAAACATTTAAGATTGTAATAGTATTATATAATGTAACTGTAATATTACTGTTTTTACTGTATCTGTGATCAAATAAATGTAGCATTGGTGAACATAGGAGATTTTCACGGGCAGATAAAGTACAAATATATCGTAGATTGATAGATGGATGTTTTTGCACATTTTTGGCTGCAAGTTCATTTCCTTCCTGTGTTTTCTTCGAGGCTACCCTTTAAAAATATATTGTTACAATAATCCTCCTGTCCATCAATCGTAATGACAAACATTGTTCCAGACAAACAGTTGTTATTCATAGCACAACCATCTGCATTTGTACTGCTACTGCTCCTATTCTGCTAAAAGGGTTAAATGGCATCTGGGCGTCAGAAAGCAATTAGCCTAATGCACAGTTGTTTCATGTTTACGGTCATTTGCTGAGATGTGATCTCAAGAGCTTTAATAATATTAGAGGGGTTTGTATGTGTTTACTGCATTTGTGGGTTTTAGTTAATCTCTCTCCCAGCACAACCCAAATAATTAGGTTGCAACATAATACCTGTTGTACGCCATAACTTGGGGGCGGATGCGGTTTTGTAAACACTGTGGTTTTCATTCTCATAACTGGCAGATTGAAATGACTTGTGGCCTTATCGGACTGTCCAGTGCTACAATGAATTTATTATTCAAATGAGCACCTGAACATTGGAAATCCAGCTGTTAGCAAAAAGAGATTTGACCTGAGGGTATTATTGGAGAAAATAAGTCATGTTCTTCCTGGATTATGTGAGGTGCATATTAATAAAGCTGGACAAATTTAAGGACTTTCTCAAAAGCATGTTCTGTACCACATATCTGTTATATAAATGATGGGATCGATACCATACTAACATACAGTTCTTACTGTTTCTACAGTATATATATATAGTATGTATTAATGTCCATAGCATGATGTTTATTTGGAATACTCCATGGAATATTTTGTACTGTAATGCAATTTATCTACATTTGTCAAGTCAAGTCAAGTCACCTTTATTTATATAGCGCTTTTAACAATACAGATTGTGTCAAAGCAACTGAACAGCATTAATTAGGAAAATATTGTGTCAATAATGCAAAATGACAATAGTAAACACTCAATTTTCAGTTAAAGTTTTGTCAGTACAATGTAAACATTTTTTAAAGTTTTACAGTATGTTACCTGGTTTTATTCAAGTCAAAAATATTATTAAACATATTCCATCATTTATACCAACAAAAGTAAACTGGATTAAATCAACATGGGTTAAATCAAGTGGAAATAGCTCGTTGCAGTAATAATTTTACTTCAAAGTAATTTTTACTGGTTATTACTTTTTACAGTGTAATATTACTTGCAGTTCCCTATCGATACTTCACTCGTACTGCGTCTGTTTACAGCGAAGTCTGGGAGCTAAGCAGCCGGGTCTGAGCGATATCACGCCGACGCAGAGCCTGCATGCTCACTCTCCCCGCTGCGCATTGATTCGTGTCTTACACATGAAGATCAGCAACCTTCTTTACATCGAGCGGCTCTATTTTCCTAGGTTGATTGAAGCGAAACGCTGTCACTGACAGCTTCAAAATGGTGTGTGCGTGTCCCCGCCTCCCCGCTCTCATGTTTCTCTCCTCCCAGTTACCTCGGAGGAAGCAATGGCGAGCTCGCGGGTTGAGCAATTCATGCTGGCACACATCATGCGTGCTTGATCTGCCAGTGTGTGTTACACGTGAGGATCAGTGCCCCTCGTTACACCGAGCGGCTTAATCCTCAGATCAAAGCAGGAAGTTCGCAGCTTCGCATTTGTGTGTGCGTCGCTGAGCACCGCCTCCCCCGCTCTTGTGTTTCTCTCCTCCCAGTTACTCGGAGGAAGAAATGGCGAACCCGCGGGGATGAGCGATCAGGTATGACTGATTTAAACTGTGGGCTCTGCACCTCTGGCCTCTCGATGGGAGCCTACGGACCTCCCAGAGAGCGTGCTAAACACAATAGCTCAGGCTAGAGCACCCTCTACAAGGCGGCTCTATGCTCTTAAATGGTCTGTCTTCTCCGCCTGGTGTATGGCCCGGGGCGCAGACCCAATTTCCTGCGACATATCTCTGATATTGTCCTTCCTGCAGGAGCTGTGGGATAAGGGTCGTTCCCCTTCCACGCTCAAGGTCAATGTAGCAGCCATAGCAGCCTCACACGCTCCTATAGCTGGCCAGTCAGTGGGCAGGAACAACCTAGTTGTTCGCTTTTTGAAAGGGTCCAGGAGGCTCAACCCGCCTCGCCCTGTGTTGAGGGCTTTTAAGCCCCCTCCTTTCGAGCCGCTACAGTCCGTTGACCTTCGTCCCCTGACACTTAAGACTGCTCTGTTACTAGCATTAGCATCGGTAAAGCGTTTGGGAGATCTGCAGGCGCTATCAGTGAGCCCCACCTGCCTTGAATTCAGGCCCAACGACTCTAAGGTAGTCCTGAAACCAAGGCACGGTTATGTACCTAACGTGCTCTCTACTCCATTTAGAGCACAGGTGATAACTCTATCGGCGCTTCCTCCTTCTGAGCAAGACCAAGAGTTGAACTTACTCTGTCCCGTCAGGGCGCTGAAAGTCTATGTTGAGCATTCCGCCCCGCTCATGCGGTCAGATCAGCTATTTGTATGCTTCGGTGGCCGCACCAAGGGTTGTCCGGTTACGAAGCAGAGACTTTCCAAATGAATAATTGACACTATTATGCTAGCATACTCTTCTTTGGGCCTTCAATGCCCCATGGGAGTAAGAGCCCACTCAACTAGAGGCTTTGCCTCTTCCTGGGACTGGTCTAGCGGTGTGTCCATTGCAGAAATTTGTGTGGCGGCCGGCTGGGCCTCGCCGTCCACATTTGCCAGATTCTATAGTCTGGACATCCCGGCCTTACAGGTGCGGGTCCTTTCTGCATAGCAAGGCACTCTGTCGTATGACAACCAGTGCTTGGCATTTGCCTCCTTCATGTATGCTCTTGGCCCTCAGTGAGTTCCGAGGCTGTACCGAATTATTTCGGGACGATGATAACTGAGTTAATCCGACTTCTCTGAGTTTAGCCCTACTGCCTTTTGCGGGGATTCCCTGCAAAATACTTGGTCCCTCTGGGCCCCCTTGGGTGCTTAAGGCAAGTTCAAGTATTAGTCGTTCCTCTAGCATAGCACGGCGGGATTGTACTGGTTCCCCAAAGCATCTTAAACAGACGCAGTACGAGTGAAGTATCGATAGGGAACGTACTCGGTTACTAATGTAACCTCGGTTCCCTGAGATACGGAACGAGTACTGCGTACGTTATTGAAAGGCTTCAGTCATCGGAGAAAAAGGCAGTACTCGTTCCGTATCTCAGGGAACCGAGGTTACGTTAGTAACCGAGTACGTTTTTTAGCCAGGGAGTTGACCGCCCTAATTGCATTTGAAGGCTTTGGGACAAATATCCAGGAATTACAAGAAAAATAAAAAACTGATTTAAAAGGAGCAATCAGAGAGTAATAAATGTGCTCACATTTGCCATGATATCTGGGGTAGCAGCGGCTAATTCACATCCATCATTATGTATTAATCAATAATTATTTCTCTTGTTCTATGTATTACATATTTGAAATCACTTCATCTGTATCAAAAAGACAATTAAATTACATCTAATGAAATTAACCGTTATGCACATCAAGTCTTGAAATGATTTGAAGGTTAATTGCACTGAAAATGTAAGCAATAATAAAAAAATAATAATAATCTACTCCTGTTACTAGTATGTTCACTAAAAATATGCAGTTATAATTATAATTGGCATATTGAATAATAACCTGCTCATAATTGGCAGATTGAAATGATTTGTGGCCTTATCGGACTGTCCAGTGCTACAATGAATTCAAATGAGCACCTGAACATTGGAAATCCAACTGTTAGCAAAAACAGATTTGACCTGAGGATATTATTGGAGAAAATAAGTCATGTTCTTCCTAGATTATGTGAGGTGCATATCATTAAAGCTGGGCAAATTTACAGACTTTCTCAACAGCACTGCTTGTAGGATGTTCTGTTCTATAAATTATATTTACCCTTACAATTTCCACAGTAAATATGCATAATGTACACAGCATGACGTTTATTTAGAAAACTGTAAGGAATATGTTATCCTGCAATGCAATGCGTGCCTGTTTTCAGTGAAAAACTGGAAGTACACTGAAAAAAGGGTAACTGGTTTTATATTATTTTTGAATCAACCTAAATCCATAATTTATTTCACCAAAACTAAACTAGGTTAAATCAACATGGGTTAAATAAAGTACAAATAGCTGTATAAGGTAACAATTGCAGGTCAGCACTTTTTACAGTGTAGTAGTAGCTGCAACTTTTCAATCAACCATGTTTATTACTACTGTTCAAAGTTGCATCATTTACTGCTGTCAACAGTTTAACTGAAGTGGCTCTGTTCCAAATGCTAGTGAGTTGAGTTGTGTTGCTGTGTACCGCCTTCATCCTAATTCAAATGAAACCTTGTAAATGACTGATTTGGAACAGTTCACATAGGCACAAAGCAGTGTGCTTAAGTGTATTTAATGTGCACTTGTAGTGTGCTTCAAAGTGCTGCCCATGTAGGCAGCTCACTCACATTTGGAACAGAGGCATGGAATCTATAGAATGTTCTGCACCACATCTGTTCTACAAACCACAGACAAAAATGCATTGCTTTGACATATCCAACCTGTGTGTAGCACTGCACAGAAAAGATTAACAGTCATATGATTTGAACAACATAAAAAATGAATAGACAGGTAAAAGAAAAGAACAAAAGAAAAAAAAAAAGAAAACGGTTGGCACATTCATCACAGTGGCAAGGCCTTGTGCTGAGGTGTCTGGCTAGGAAGTCATTGCTGCAGCCTTTCCTCCAGGGCCATTAATTAGAAATGAACAGCGATTGAGTTTCTCCTGCACACAAACACTGGCCTAACACAGCCTGGAGACTAAATAAAACCCTTCCTTCTGCAGAGACAGCTCTGTTTTTCCCACTCATGGATGCATTTCAGTATTCATAATGCAATACATGTAGAATTAATTGGCAACATAAAATACAACTACAGCAAAATGCATGAGGTGTATTGCTACAGTATGACATGATAATGATTGTTATAATGGTTGTCATATCTTCGTAGCTCACATCTTCCAATGGTCATTAAAACAAACAGTCCCACCCTGAACTCACACCATTGGTTGAGCCAATGTTGTAACGTCTGGACCAACTTTGCAATTCTGTTGGCGCTGCTTGTGATGCAGAAATTACACACTTCACCTTTAATCATTTTTATGCCAACTTAATCAAGCGTATTATAAAGGTGCATCTTAAGCCGTTGGCATAGTTTAACTGGTGAGTCGACTTCTCTAATTGCATTTTAAGGTTATTCTATGCTTCAGGACAAGCATGCAGGAGTTACAAGAAAAGAAAAAAAAAAAACGGATTCAAAAGGAGCAATCAAAGAGTAATAAATGTGCTCACATTTGCCATGACTTCTGGGGTAGCAGCGACTAATTCACATCCAGCATTACGTATTAATGAACAATTATTTATCTTGTTCCATGTATTATGTGATATACTATTTGAAATCACTTAATCTGTATCAAAAAGACAATTAAATTAAATCTAATGAAATTAAGTAACCATTATGCACATCAAGTCTAGAAATGAATTGCACTGAAAGCTAAAATATATCATAAAAAATAAAATAACGTCTGTTATTATTGAAACTTGGCTGAAAAATTTTGCAGTGCTCTGAAAATCAGCTTTTTGATTTTACCATCATTTTGCACAAAAACTGTATTTAATTAGTTAGTTCTTAAGGGCATCTCTTAATGATTACTCTTTATTGAAAAAAAAATGAGAGGATGGTTTTTGATTTTTCAACTTTTTCTATTTCTTCTATTTTCCCAATTTTCACATTGAAAACATGATGAATTGGTGTTAAATTATTATTTTTCATACACTTAAATTACTATAATTATGTCTCTGTTTACTTTTGGGCTAAACTGTGTCATTTATAACATTAACAATAGTTCATTTCAAGTGACACTGCAACAAAAATGACCTCAAATGAAACTGATGTCACTGAAATCCTGAATTAAGTTGGATCCACGTGAGATCCTTCTCCTGTTAATACATCAGATGAAACAGAGTTGCAATTTTATTGGATTTATTAAAGAAATGTATTTAGTCCAGCATGGGAATTGATGGTGTTCTGCATTCAGAGAAGTGTTTCTGTCTCTATCCCAACCAGATACTGTGGTATCTATGCAACATGAATATAATTTTTTTTATATATGTTGGATTTTCAGACTCTTGAAAAGGGAAGAGCATTCTTAAAAATAAAGGTTTCAAAAGGGTGTTTTTGCAGTGATGCCATAGAAGAACCGTTTTTGGTTCCCCAAAGAGCCTTTCAGTGAACAGTTCCTAAAAGAACCATTTTGAAGAACATTTAAAAAAAAAGAACCTTTTTCGACTATAAAGAACCTTTTCTGTATTTGAAAGGTTCCATGGATGTTCAAGGTTCTTCATAGAACCATTGATGCCAATAAAGAACCTTTATTTTTAAAGTGTGCTGGGACCCCCTAGAGCTCTGCCACAAATGAAGCACCAGTTCCATCAATCTCAGTGTACATAAATAATCTTGAGCTGAAGATCACAATGAAGACCCAAATGCTCCTGACTCGCTGTCTCGTCTACTGAGGCGCAGTACCTATCAGCACTCATCCCGGATGAAGAAACTTATTTGTGCCTCTGGGTCTCTCAGGAGGGTTGTCGTGCACGTCAGCGCCAATCAAACTAAAATCTCCTAGACAGCTTCAGCACTAACACGATGCATTGTTTTTAAACGTTAACCTGACTAAGAAAAAGGATGGTTGCATCAGTGTGTTTTGGTTGCATCACATTCGCCCTGTAGGATTTCAGAAAATAAACTCTCCTAAAGCACCGAATAAATACTGTAATTTCTTCCTTTTTTTTGTTAACAAATATCAACATCTTAAAGGGGTAAATGACGACTGCTATGTTCATTATTACATCCAACAACAGAACACCGCAATCGCTTAGGAGTCATTCTTGTCTACATCTGCTCTGTTGGTGAAACAATGGCGGACTGATGACAGCTCACTCAGGGTGGGTCTGAGGTAAGACACCAGTCCAGTCTGTGCTGAAACGCTACTGTCAATCAAACTATCGTGGGAGGGGCCTGTCTTACACAGACAACACAGACAGGCATCTGAGATCGGCTTGATTTGAGAAAGGGGAAAACATTTAACCAGATTAAAAAAAACCACCGGGTGGATTTTTATTATTATAGGGTGGTTGTGTACACACACTGCCAACACACATTTCAGTTCAAACAACTTGCAAAAGTGCATGTAGCATCCTATGACCCCTTTAACACATTCCAACATCCCAAATCATATATATATCTCCCATATCCCAAGTGGTCTTTCCCTTGAATTTTTACCTCATACTGCAATCAGAAACATGCATTTCACTAATTGGCAACCAAGTACACTAACTTTTGGTGGAAAAAAAAAGAAAAAAAGAATAGGAACACAGTTATTGGTAAAAAAAAAATAATAAAAAAATAACGGGGACAGACATGCTAAAATCGACAATTTTCACAACTATTTAAATGCTTTATTTCATATTTCAAGACTAAGAGTCAAGGTCATTTACAAGGGTAAGAAAGATTAAAAAAATAAAATTAAAAAAAAAGAATAAAACAATTAAAAAACATGGTAACACTTTAGGATAGGGAACACATTCACTATTAACTTTTAACTAAGTTAAGTTTTAAGTTTTCCCCGAACAAACTCCTAATTTGCTGCTTATTAATAATTAGTAATAGTTGTTAAGTTTAGGCATGGGGTAGGATTAAGGGATCATGCAGAATAAGGCATTAATATGTGTTTTATAAGTACTAATAAACAACCAATATAGTAACATGCATGCTAATACGCAACTAGATAATAGTGAGAATTGGTCCTTAAAATAAAGTGTTACCACAACATAAAATCTATATAATCAACAGTTATAAAGGCATGAAAAACATTTAAGTGCCATGCAGTTGAAGAAACATCCATACAGCAATGGATGGATGGATGGAGTTCAGAACCTGGACCCTACAGTTAATGCTAATTTTAATGTTTACGTTTGATTTACACATTTCCAATAAAAAAAATGTTTCTGTTTTGGGCTACTACATTTTAACATTATAACTGTATCTTGCAGCAAAATCAGAAGGGAATGACTTTAAATCAAGCAGTGCAGCTGACAGAGATCCAGTGCGCACAGGACGGCTCTGCTGCCAGTGTCTGATGTAGAGATGATTTACAGAGGAAATGAGCTTTACCTGACGCCATGATGCACAAACCAACAACAGGCAGCCACTGAAAGAGTGATGGAGGGGCCGCGCTCATTTCAAAAGAAGAAAGAAAGAATAAATCACCTTTTAAACGCACATTTAATGCAGTCAGATGCAAATCATTCTCATCCAGCAATGGGCTTTTATTATGCAAATGCTGGACGCACCAGGATGTAACATCACAGAGGGCATGACAGGACGCTCGGCTTCTCAAGTCACGTTTGAGCCAGTGTTGATAAATGGTGTATGATTTCATATTTTTACTTGCCCTGTGGGGTAGTTGAACCAAAAAATTTAATTATGCAATATTAATATACAAAGCAAAATACAAGCAGCAGGAATTTCAGAGCTGGAAAGGAAAGATGCTTGCACTGTACACATTTGTTGAGGTGAAATGTGATGTATCAGAAAAAAAGTATGTTTTAAAACAAGCATCTCATGCAGATCTGTGCTAAAACATATGTACAGTATCTCCACTCAAACGGACTCTACAGTCGATCAAAACCTTCACTTTCACAACTGACTTTGAAAGCAGATGTGCTTAGGAAAAAATGGCAAGTGAATATGAAGAGATACAGTGACTTGGGAAGAGAAGAGAACAAAAGATGGGATACAGGAAAAAAAGGAATATGAGAGGGAGGTACAGGAGAAGAGGGGGCATCAAGATACTGGGTATGTCTTTGGTGTTGAGCCTACACTGTAATTCCTCAAAGCCTCAAAGAGAACGAGAGTACAAGCGTTTTGTTCTGACCTACATTCTCAGATAAGAACAACAGCTTCAGTCCACGAGAGAAACACAAGCTCAGAAACTAGACAAAAAGTGGTTGTTTTATAATATTTAACTGAATAGTCACTTTGATAGTTTTCCACTGCATGGTTTTGTTGTACTTTTTGGATAAGACACTGGTAAATAAATTACATTTTACAAACAAACAAACAAACAAACAATTATATTATAGATAATGGGCACTTTCACACTAGAGCAATTGGTGTGGACCTGAATACATTTGATGTCAGAGTTTGGTTGATGTGAAAGAGTATTTCAGAATTTTGTTAGGATTTATATCTGATTAGAAGTATAAATGATGGCAATAGAATAGAATATCATATTCTAAATACCATATTGTCTGATATACTAAAAGTTTTGGTAGTAAAGCAAGGGAACCATATTTTCTTCATAAATGGATAGTTCACCCCCCAAAAAAAGAAGAGAATTCTGTCATCATTTACATACCTTCGTGTCTTTCGAATCCATAAGACTTTCATCCATTTTTGAAACACAACTGAAGTTATTTTTAATGAAACCTGAGAGATTTCTATGCTTCCACTGAAAGTCTACGCAACCACTTTTCTGATTCAAAACGTTCATAAAATCATTCAAAAAAGTTCAAAAAGTCAATCCACATGAATTGAGTTGTTTAGGCTTTTGTGCACATATTAACAAACCATATTAGTTAGTAGAAAATGTTTGAGCTTTCATGTTTACCGTATTTGAAGTGCTCTGTATATGTGCGTCGATCAGTGTTCCCAAGTGAGTGAGTCAGAATCGAACTTTGGTTTAAAGGGGTCATATGATGTTGCTAAAAAAAGAACATTATTTTGTGCATTTGGTGTAATGAAATGTGTTTATGCGGTTTAAGGTTCACAAAACATTATTTTCCACATACTGTACATTATTGTTGCTTCTCTATGCCCCGCCTTTCTGAAACGCGGCAATTTTTACAAAGCTCATCGGTCTGAAAAGTGAGGTCTGCTCTGATTGGCCAGCTATCCAGTGCGTTGTGATTGGCCAAATACCTCAAGCGTGTGACAGAAATGTTA
>NW_015547668.1:1952616-1955272 GCF_001515605.1 Sinocyclocheilus anshuiensis | reverse complement strand
ATAGTCGTGTCCTCTTTTGGAAGGCCAAACAAAGTATTTTCGCTTTCGCAACGAAACACACAGCATCTTCATGACATGGCGATGGCGGCAGCAACAATACTACAGCGAGTATTGCTGCGTTGTGATTGGCCGAATACCTCAAGCGTATGACGGAAATGTTACGTCCCTGTCCGGCCGGAGCGACGAGACGAAAACATTCAAACTCATTATAAACGAGGCATTTGTTGCATCCAGAGGGGACATAATTACGGATTATAATGACTTATACTGTCTTTATATGCGTTGCGTTGCGTATCGCGCCGCGTAAACATAAAACCATTTGTCTGCAATTGTGATCGGAGAAACGACAAACAACAAGCGCTACTCTACACTGCTCAAAAATCGTTTGAATATATTTTAAAATGTAATTTATTCCTGTGATGCAAAGCTGAATTTTCAGCATCATTACTCCAGTCTTCAGTGTCACAAGATCCTTCAGAAATCATTCTAATATGCTGATTTGCTGACATTACTGATACCTACAAATGCAAGAGACAGAGAACACAAGAGAATGTCAGAGAATGTAGATAAAACTCCTATAAGGAGAGAACAAAAGCCTTGAGCTCTGTCTCTTGAGCACTGACTGCCCCAGATGCTGATTTCCAGCTTAAGCCCAGGTGTATAAAAGTCATCTCAGTTTAATAGATTATCAGTGTGGATGTCTAGATTTTGAGTAGATGCCTCTCAGACTCCAGCGTCCTGGGATTTGTTGTAAAACATTCATCCAGCATCACTTCTCAGTGAACTGTTGCTAGGTTACCTTCAGCAGTGGAGCAGTCTGTCCTTGTTTTTAAACGGGTGAGAAATTTGCTTCTGCATTTTTGTTCTAAAAGGGTTAAAAGTTCATCGTGCAGATGTGGCAATCTTGAAGAGCCACGATGAGGTAATGGTTTTCTTTTAGCACACACACACACACACACACACACACACACCAGAATTAAAAGATGAGCCCGCAGAATCACTCACACACACACACACACACACACACACACACACACACAGAGCATACTTATTATTTGTACTATTAAAACCAGTATTCAAATTTAAATTTCACTTTAAAAATCCTGCGTGGTTTAAAATGATTTAGAGTGAGATTTAAATTTGAATACCTCACATTATATACATATATAAAAAAAGATTTAATTTTAAATCTCGTGTGCAAAATGTAAATAAATGCTGTAAAAATATATAGTTTTTGTCAGTTCATGTTAGTTGCATTAATGTTAACAAATGAGATCCTATTGTAAAGTGGTACCACTTTTTTACATGAGGATGTGCATCAACAAGATTATCATAAAGCAGCTGTAGTGAGTCATGGTGTAGTGTAACATGCACCCTGGAAAAGGTCAAACTTCTATCACTCAAACAGGAAATACTACAGCAGGAAGTAAGTCTGACATGAGACCTTTCATGCTCAAATGCCTTTCCTCTCTAGTTGGAGATTTCTCCTGACTGACGAGCAGAGGCGGACAGTAACTAAGTACATTTACTTGAGTATTGTACTTAAGTACACTTTTTGAGTATCGTTTAACGTCACTACATTTGAAATACAAATATTGTACTTTTCACTCCACTACATTTCTATCAAGGTCCTCGAAGTAGAAAGTCGTTACTATGTATCAGCTTTGAAAGTCAGTGGTTGATTTTTTTCTTCTCTAAAACATGGCTTTATTTTTTTTCAGACAGTTTATCAGTAATCACTCTTGTAGGGCTACATGAAATGATTTTCCAGCATTTCTTGAACACTGACCAGCTGCAAATGGTCAAATTTATTTACAACAATTTAATAATAATAAGTTAATATTGTGGTATATATTAGACACAATATTGTCTGAATTTTATATATATATATATTCAAGTCAAGTCACTGTTTGTATCACTTTTGTCAATAAAAATGCACTTGGGTTCAATCTCTACTACTCTCCTTCAAGGGATTGCATTGTAAAAATGTAATTATAAATTATATAATATTTTTAATTATACATTAATTATACATTTATATTATATTTCTAATATAAATGTAAAAGGGTTCATAACAATTTTACATTTCTAAAGCTGACTATATGTGAATGTCTGTATTGTATGATTCAATGTATATCCAACATGCAAAATGTATGTTCAGACTTTTATAGTATTCAGTATCAACTAGAAAAAGAGGTTAATTACATAACGTGTAAATTACAATTACACGTTAATTACGTGTCTCTGTATGTTTTAAGCTAGAAGGTTAAAACTATAAAAATGCAATCAATTATTTTTTGCTTTCTTAGCCTTATCTCCAAATGACTACAGCCCCATTGACTCCCTCTGCCAATGCATTGATGAAATTAACAGTTGGATGTGCCAAAATTTTCTTCAGTTAAACAAGGAGAAAACTGAAGTCATTGCATTTGAAAACAAAGATGAAGTTCTCAAGGTGAATGCATACCTGGACTTTAGGGGTCAAACAACTAAAAATCAAGTCAGGAATCTTGGTGCAATTCTGGAGATAGACCTTAATTTCAGTAGTCATGTCAAAGCAGTAGCTAAATCAGCATACTATCATCTAAAAAACATTGCAAGAATTAGATGTTTTGTTTCCAGTCAAGACTTGGAGAAACTTGTTCATGCCTTTATC
>NW_015547668.1:1951841-1952339 GCF_001515605.1 Sinocyclocheilus anshuiensis | reverse complement strand
TTTTTTTCAGACAGTTTATCAGTAATCACTCTTGTAGGGCTACATGAAGTGATTTCCCAGCATTTTTTGAGCACTGACCAGTTGCAAATGTGATATTTATTTACAACAATTCAATAATAAGAAATTAATATTGTGGTATATATTAGACAAAATATTGTCTGATTTTGCTGAATTGTGTAAGTGAAAATATTACCTATAAAGCCACAGAAGAACTGTTGTGCATCTCCTAATAAAACACAATAGGTGTTGGACTTGAAGCAGACATAAAAGTACCACGAGCGCGATTAGACAGCATTTTTAAAATTGTTGTTTTGATGTCAAATAAGTCTTGCTGTTTTGTTAAAGCAGTGTTTCTGTCTTAACATTATACAGCTACAGTTGTGTTGCTGGGTTTTAAAGCAGGTTTGATTATTTATTTTCTTCCTTATCAGTCTGTATTTACAGCAATTTCACTGTCCACTCTGTTCAAATGTGGATGAATGGCTACACATAGATGTG
>NW_015547668.1:1948085-1951453 GCF_001515605.1 Sinocyclocheilus anshuiensis | reverse complement strand
TACTTAAGTACTTTTAAAAGCAAGTACTTCTGTACTTTTACTTAAGTAAAAATCTGTCTTTACAACTTGTACTTGTAATGGAGTAATATTTGACCAGCAGTATCTGTACTTTCACTCAAGTAATGGAGTTGAGTACTGTGTCCGCCTCTGCTGAGAAGCTCAGATTGCATCTAGTCTCCGTTCAGAAATCTCGAATGCAAGATGGCAACATGTATCAAGTGCTGAATATGATGATTGTCACGATCCATCCGATTCATTCTGTACAAATTCCTGCAGGGACAATATGTCACAGCTGCTTTCTGCTGCAAAATACTTTTTTCCCCCTGAATCGAGTCAAAATCAAAACCAAATTTGTTTCCCTAACAGATTTATTTAAAAGCATATCCATAAGCAAAAAACATCTCTGCAATCTGCAGTTACAGTATAACAGTAAACCAACAGAGACAGTCATTATAGCCACAAGTCTTGTTTTTTAGACTAATTATTTGATCCGACTGCCAAGATGTATTCATATTGTCTATGACCTTTCAGACTCGCACGACAAAAACTGAAGACGTCACAATCCAGAGTCCTTCAGAATCTTCCACTATCTGCTTCAGGACAAACTATGTTGGGAAAAGCTGACGAAGTGAAGCACCTCCATTTCAGTTACTTCCTGTTCACTAAGCAAAGATCTAACAACAGCAGAAAGTATTTCTTGAGTCAGCTCATCACTTCTCTACATTATACAGTGATGGTCCTAGAAATATGAAAAAGGAGAATAACGGCATAAATGAGGCTGAAACACAAATGAACTGACTTGAATTAACCTGTTGAGTGATGTTTGGTGAGTGATGGGTGATAGTGTAGTGTCTGAGAATATAGGAAAATTAATTGCATGTTATTTACAATTAAATGATAATGTATTACATGTTAAGTTTATATTAAATGCAATTAGTTGAACTTTTGAGTGCATTTTTGAATCACGTAAGTACATAAAACTCGCTTTGGTTACACTTTATGTTGATAGTCCACTTTAGACATAACTATAAAGTGAAGTAACTTTGTAACTACATGTCAACTAATTCTCAATTTGCAACTACATGTCTACTAACTCTCGGAGTCGACTGTTAAGTTAGGTTTAGGGTTAGTAGAATAAGTTGACATATTCTTGCAAAGTTTCTCATAGTCAGTATGTTGTATGTTGTGGACCCATCAAAATAAAGTGTTAGAAGATATTAAGCAGACAGTCTACTAATACTCTAATGACTGCTAGTTGACATGTAGTTGCAAAGTTACTTACTGTTAGTAGAATGTCTAAAGTGGACTATCGGAATAAAGTGTTACCCTTGTTTTTTCTATTGAAACCAAGGGTCCGTTCTTCTTACGTCGCTAAAAGCACGGGATATCCATTGAAGTGGACTTCACTGACAATAATCGCTCATTTGGAACGCCCTGCAACGTCATCAAAGAAAATCAACGGCAGAGTCACGCAGATTGTGATATAACATAAATAAATAGTCATTTATTTTACTTTCAAATTTAAACACATATAAAATACATATGCAATTATTTATATAATAAATATACTCCTGACTACCAGAAAAAAACAACAACAAAAAAAAAAAAAACAGTTTTGTGAATTTAGTATTTTTTCACGTCATTACATTGTTTAGAGCATAAGGAAAAATTAGAAAAATTAAATTTTTGAAAAATGATATATTATTCATATGTTATGCCATGTCCTCTGTAGAGGACATCAGGACTTTAAAAAGTCCTGTTTTAAAAAAATAAAAATTAAAAAGACATGAATGGACATGAAAAGGCAAAAACAGTGGGACTTTTGTTTTAATCACAAATCAATTTTCATTGTTTATACCAAACTTTATATAAAGATGATTCTCAACTATGTTATGAAAGATATTTTTAAAAAACATTTTTCTTTATGCAAAATGTGTGTAAAATGGCCATAAACTAGTTTTCCAATTATATACAATGTATCTATAAACTGTTGAAAATTAGTCAGATTTAAATGATAATTACAAAATATTATCATATTTCCATAAGGGTGTTACACAACTTACACTTGATCACTAAATTACTGTCAGCCATTTTTGAAGACCAAGCAGAGGGTGGTCATGGTGAAACATCCAATCATTTGGTATGTCTGAAAAGCCCTGAATGTGCTCTGTACAGGACATCCAGACTTAAAACGGTGACATGTAACGTCTCAGAGAAATCACTAAAACAATGTCCTCTACAGAGGACAAAACTCCATAGCTAGTAGTCAGGAGTATATAGTCAAAATGTATATGTTTAGACTATTACAGATTGTAGTGGTTTCATCTCGTGCACTTTCTTTCCCACACGCAGCCTCATTAATAACTCTCCTGAGGTAAATAAAGTAAAATAAAAAATAACAGAGCCTCAGCTGTTTCTCGCCGGTTTTACTTAGTTTCACCTATTCATACAATACAATACGCAAATGTAACTAATCGCTATAACCATTCATAAATACTCTAGTTTGTATAATAATAAAACATTTATTGCAACCCCATCCATTGCAGAGCCTTTAAAAAACTCTTTCAACAGCTCTGCTCCATTGTTAGTTCTAACTGATGACGCGGTGCGCAATGACAGTTGGGTGATTTTCCCTCTCCATTTCCTGTGAAGTGATGTATCGATGTTCCCTTATTCCCTATGCCGTTCACAATGCCCTTCGAACTGAATATGTTCATTCCCTTCGGATTGGAATCTCACTTAAGATGACGGAATACCCTATGAAGTCCACTTCGCAGTCCACTTACGGTCGAATGGAACGCACCTTTAGACAACTTAATCTAGATATTTTAATCAAATCTGCAAATTCGTTTGAGGAACCAAATTAGCCAGAGATCAGTTATCACGATTAGAAGATCTGGCATCTTTCAAATCATCTCAGATGTATCAAGCGAGGTACGAAGAACGGGCCCCAGAATGTCATACTTTAATATTGGTAATTACACATATATGTCACAAATCCGGTCTATGTACTTCAATTCACTCACCACCAGAGGTCACCCTTCCACGATCGTTGACCCACGCTAGCCCTAGGATTATTCTTGTGTCTTGCCCTCTATATATACCTGTTGCCATTGTCTGACACTTGCCTGTCTCTAACCATGTCTGTTAATAAAGCTTCGCACTTGGATCTGCACGTCTCACGTCTCAGTCACTCCATGACAGAATACTCGGCCACTCAAGGATCCAGCGGCTTTTCCAAAGGGGGAAGCCGTCTGTGAACTCTCAGCCTGTCCTGTAATGGCTACGGAGACCGCTTTTTAACTTTTGTCCTGCTCTGAACTGGTCATGGAAACCCTAAATTAACTTCTTGTGTTCTCTGCCTAGGG
>NW_015547668.1:1945656-1948063 GCF_001515605.1 Sinocyclocheilus anshuiensis | reverse complement strand
TGCTCCGCCGTGGTGGTCTACTGTCTGGCTCTGGTGGTCCTCTGCTCCGCCGTGGTGGTCTACTGTCTGGCTCTAGTGGTCTTCTGCTCCACCGTGGTGGTCTGCTGTCTGGCTCTGGGGGTCTTCTGCTCTGCCGTGGTGGTCTGCTGTCTGGCTCTGGTGGTCTTCTGCTCCACCGTGGTGGTCTGCTTTCCTGCTCTGGTGGTCTTCTGCTCCGCCGGGGGGATCTTCGGTCCCGTCTGCTCTGCTGTGGTGGTCTTCAGCTCCACCTGTACTGCCGGCTCCGTCCCTCCCCCTGTTCCGCCTCCGCTCCACCGCCCCCCTGAATCGTAAAGTGTTTTGAGCGTCTGAATAAAGCTTCGCACTTGGATCTGCACGTCTCATGTCTCAGTCACTCCGTGACAATATAATGATGAAGTTACTGAAAAATTGAGTGTTTACTATTGTGCTTTTACACTATTGACACACTATTTTCCTATTTTATACTGTAAATTGACAATCTGTATTGTTAAAGGCGCTATATAAATAGAGGTAAAAAAGTGGCAAATTAATACATTTAAAATATATTAAATGAAATATCATATAACACACTGCAGTTAAAATGATAATCAAGTACTTCAAAATAAGTGTATTTCTTTAAAGTATGACAAAAGATTATTAAAACAGCTCTTCAGTGACCCGTGGTCGTCACATGTGGTTGCCGCAAGCTTGCCATCCGCTCCTTTAAAGTCAAGCTCTCCGGCCGCTCCTCAGTCAAGTCTGCCGGCCGTGGCATTCTCAAGCTCTCCGGCCGCCACTCACTCAAGCTCGCCGGCCGCGGCATTCTCAAGCCCGCCGGCCTCTGCTAACTCAAGCCCACCGGCCGCTGCCCTCTCAAGCTTGCCGGCTGCTTCACTCTTTCAAACCTCAGCCCAGAGGAAGAGGCTGAAGAGGAGGAAGCGGTCTTCCAAAGCTCCAGCTCTAGAGTCCGCTCCAGCGGGCCTCTCCGCGCTCATGGACATGGCGCTACCCCCCGAGTTTTCAGCTCCAATCCTCACCCCAGAATCCGCTCTAGAAAGCTCTCCTGAGTCTCCGGAGTCTCCTTCGCCTCCGCTGGTCCCGTGCAGCCCTCCTTCGTCTCCTGAGCCCCCTGTGCTAGTCAGCTCCGCTCCTCCAGAGCGCCCTCAAGTGCCCGCTCCTCCAGAGCGCCCTCAAGTGCCTGCTTGTCCAGAGGGCTCTCAAGTGCCTGCTCCTCCAGAGCGCCCCCCAGGATTCCTTGTTTTCTCCAAGAAAATTTGTTTTGGGGGGGGGGCATATACCCGTGGCCGAGCCGGCTAAGGCCACGGAGGATCCGCCATGGCCTCCTGTGTCCCCTGATCCGCCATGGTCTCCTGTGTCCCCTGACCCGCCATGGCCTCCCTTGTCCCCTGACCCCGCCATGGCCTCCTGTGTCCCCTGATCCGCCATGGCCTACTGAGTCCCCTGAGTCCCCCGTGCTAGTCAGCTCCGCTCCTCCAGAGCGCCCTCAAGTGTCCGCTCGACCAGAGGGCCCTCAAGTGCCCGCTCGTACAGAGCGCCCTGAATATAAAAAAGTAAATATTTATATTTTGTATTGCGATTTCAGTTTCATTCAATTAACTGTCTATAGCCCTAATTGTCTAGCCCCTTTATTTTTATTTTACATTCGATTGAGTCATTGAATGTAAAACTCATGAAACCCTTTATTCTTAAGAGTGTTTATCACAGACGCGACATAAATGTATTCACGAAATACACTAGACATTACTTTACAGAGAATTTTTGTTAAAAAAATTTTGCATTGCTAAGGTAAGCAGTGAGCATACACTGACACATAGACCAAAGGAAGAATTCACATGGAATGAAATTCAAAGAAATTCAGCTGCTATACATTTAATTTTTATTGATAAATGTAATTGTTTTGAATGAATTACCCATAATGTTATCGTACACACACATATGGGGTATTTTCCGAAACAATCAAGCATAATGCATGTTTAAAAGGCCACTGTTAGGGTTATGTTTTGTTTTTGTCCTGATTTTCATTGTGTTTTCAGTTAATCTGTTCCCCTGTAACCTAGTTTTACTTAGTATCCTGATTGTCATTTTGTTCACCTGTTTTTGATTAATTAACTCTTCAATTCCTTTGTTTGTTCCCCTACAAATACCCTGAGTTTTCCCTTAGTCGGGGTCCGTTCTCATTTATGTTATGTTGGTTAGTATGCCTGTATTAGTTACATTTACCTTATTAAAGGACTTTTCTTTGATATATATATATACACACATATATACACATATACATATATGTATATACATATATATATATACACATATACATATATATACACATATACATACATATATACATATACACATATATATATATATACACATATATACACATATATAT
>NW_015547668.1:1944779-1945387 GCF_001515605.1 Sinocyclocheilus anshuiensis | reverse complement strand
AATGCACAGAGATACCGTGACGAGATCCTGAGGCCCATTGTTGTGCCATTCATCCACGACGATTGTGGTGGCTTCTGTCGATGCTGTAAGGAATCATTCTTCAAGTCTTGGGATTTTGATGCCAGAAAATAGACTGTATTCTTCAGATGAAATAAAGCCGAGAAAAACTCTGTAGAGCAATCTCCAGACTCTTTTTCTGTACTCTCTTATATACTGTTCTTTCTCTAGGCGTGTTCAATACATTTCATTCATATTTGTTATGGGATCATCACGATGCAGTCATGAGGCCTTAATTTTATGTTCTATGAAAATAAGGGCCCCATTATGTGCCATCATGTGCTTATCATGTACTTCACCATATGCCTGCACATTCCATTCTCATACAGATTTCTATACATGCAGGCAAATACACATGATTATAATAGTAGAATAACTTAATACATAAATGGCTATATTCACATTGATTATACTTGAATAATTTATATTTTGATTAATTAAAATCTTCTACACCATCACCTCATGTTGCAGCATGATAATGCACGGCCCCATGTTGCAAGGATCTGTACACAATTCCTGGAAGCTGAAAACATCCCAGTTCTTGCATGGCC
>NW_015547668.1:1912315-1944197 GCF_001515605.1 Sinocyclocheilus anshuiensis | reverse complement strand
ACACAATTCCTGGAAGCTGAAAACATCCCAGTTCTTGCATGGCCAGCATACTCACCGGACATGTCACCCATTGAGCATATTTGGGATGCTCTGGATCGACATATACGACAGCGTGTTCCAGTTCTTGCCAATATCCAGCAACTTCACACAGCCATTGAAGGGGAGTGGACCAACATTGCACATATATATATATATATACACACACACACACACACACACACACACACACACATACACACACATATACATACATACAGTTAGGTCCATACAGTATATTTGGACACAGGCACAATTTTTTTTAGCTGTTGACCAAAACAGTCCATCAGTTGATGGAAGCCACTAGCTATGCTTCCATCCAAAAAGATGCAAATTTTACTTATGCACAAAACTAGAATATCGCATAAAACATTTTTGAATAAAGTATAATTTCCATCAGAGTCAAAGAGAACAAGTTCGTCACTTCCTGATAAATTGGTACTAAATATCACTGAGAAAAGTAGGAGAAGACACTGATTATAATTATTTTCATAGTTGATAAATTACTTGTGCCTCAGAGCGAGCAGACGAAACACAAATGCGGTCATTGCTTTCGAAGGTGGATGCCTGCTGTTTGGGAATGCAGTCATTTAAGACAATTATACAGACATACTTTGGTGACAGACTTTGCTCAGGCATTTCAGAACAACCAAAACAACATTTCAGATGCTGTGCAACGAGATAGGTCCACTGGTTAGTCAACTTATCCTGTCCCATTGTGCCAAGTCACATGAATTTTTTGATGCGCATAGTGGAATTTATTCGGTAAATGTGTTTCCATCGTAGTTTATGCAAATTTTTTCTTATCGGATAAAAAGTTTATCCTACTCAAGGTAATGAGTATCGTTAAGTTCCCTATCGATACTTCACTCGTACTGCGTCGCTAAGGCGTTATGGGGAAAAGTCCCTTTTTCTCCGATACTGAAGCCTTTTCAATAACGCAGTGTAACTGCACGGCCATTGGTTTGTGCAGTGAATTATAAACGAACCAATGGCGAGGCAGCGGAGCTGCACCAGCCTATGGCCATGAAGCCCGCCAGAGCCCGCCATTATGGGCGGGGCCATCTGGCTATATAAGCGGGCATAACAAAGATATCAAAGATATCAACATATCAAAGAGCATTTCAAAGAGCAAATTTCTCAGCATTGTTGCAAATGCCATGCGGTTACTGTCGCTCGTGCAGCTGCACGCCGCTTACGGTCACAGTGAGTGCGTTTCGTGCCTGGGTGAGTCCCACGCAGAAACCACGCTCACAGAAACTCAGTGTTCTCACTGCGAGAACATGAGTCTCGCCTCTCTGCACTCGCAGATAGCTTTCTTTTCAGAAGAAAAGAGGAGCCTGTGAGGAAAAAACAGCGGGGCAGAGGACCTAAGCGCCTGGAGACGAGCAGGCTCACGCCGGCTCAGGACCCGCGTGCCTTGCTCTCTCCGCACAGAGAGGCTTCTCCTGAGAGGACAAGCAGCCTCGGTGCTTCATTGCATGGAAGTCCTGGCTCTACATGCCACCAAGACCACGGCTCAAGCGATCGGCAGGCCAGCTTAGTCGTGCTCGAGCACCACTTGTGGCTCAGCTTAATGGAGCTTGATGATGCCGATAAGGTCCCCTTCCTTGACTCCCCAGTTTCCCCAACTGGCCTGTTCGGATCTGCGGTTGAGGGCTTCGCTGAGCGCTTCACTGCTGCGCAGAACTCATCCCAAGCGATGCAACACTTCCTGCCAAAATGCTCCAGCTCTGCAGCTGCTTCCAATCGCCCCAAGTCTGCGCCAACTCAGCAGCCCGCGAAGCCTTCGCCTCCAGCGGCCCAGCCAGCTCCCAAACCTGAGCCTCGACAGCGCTCGAGTCTCGCTGCAGCCGGACCACCCCCCAAGCAGCCTCGGTTATGCCTCCAAACACCCCGTTCAGTTCCGGGTGCCGAAGGCAATGCGTTTGTTGTGAATACTGGGCCCATTTAAGCGCGAACACAAGTATCCGCTGTGATAGCGGGCAAAATAAAACATACACTCAAAAGAGAGCAAATTTCCTCTTCCGCTTATCCCGAGTGTCAGGTCCCTTCATGGCGACCTACCACTCGAATCAATCCAACCCCTTGTCACGCGGGCTGAGGTCTGGCAGGCCATCCCCGGAGTGTCAGACTGGTTTTTGGGGGATAATAAAACAAGGTTACTCACTCCAATCTGCTTGAACAGTTAGAGGCCGAGCTACTATCTCACAGATCCGTCCTCCTCAGCCATTTAGAATGCCTGGGACTCAGGGCCAACTTTGCCAAGAGCACACTGTCCCCAAGCCAAATAGTATCGTTCCTGGGAGCAGTTTTCAACTCAGCTCAAATGAGGGCAGCAATCACGCCAGAACGTGCACTGGCCATACAGCGTCTCGCGGCCTCCTTCAAAGTTCGAGCTTCTCTCCCTCTCAAGACGTTTCAGAAGATGCTGGGTCTCATGGCCTCTGCATCTTCTGTGCTACAGCTGGGCCTGCTTCATATGTGGCCCCTTCAGTACTGGCTGAAACCACGAGTCCCGTCCCATGCCTGGCATCATGGATACCTATGTATCAAGGTGGACCAGGTCTGTATGGCAGCTCTGGTCCACCTGGTCTGCAGAAGGAAGGTTGTCTCGACAGATGTGTCCAACACGGGTTGGGGAGCTCTGTGTGATGGCAAACTGACTTTCAGCCCTTGGTCGAAAGATGGAAAGTCAGCTACACATCAACTGCCTGGAAATGCTGGCATTGTGTCGGGCCCTTCATACCTTCTTGCCAGACCTAAGGGGACACCACGTTCTGGTCTGCTCGGACAGCATGACGGTGGTGTCCTATATAAATCACCAGGGCAGGCTCACCTCAAAGCACCTCTTCTTCCTAGCAGAGCGCCTCTTGGAATGGGTATAGCTCAACTTGCGTTCACTGAGAGCAACGCATGTGCCGGGCAGGTTCAACCAAGGAGCAGACATGCTGTCCCGGAGCAATGTCCCCCCAGAGGAGTGGATGCTCCATCCGCAAATGCTTCAGAGAATCTTGGAGATCTTTGGGAAGGCAGAGGTTGACCCCTTCGCCTCAAAAGACAACTCTCATTGCCCAACTTATTTTTCAAAGGACAAGAATGCGATGACCCACGACTAGCCCAACCTCCTCCTTTACGCTTTTCCCTTGATCGCTCTGATCCCTCAGGTAATCAGGCGAATCAAAGAGCAAAAAAAAGGTTCTCCTAGTGGCCTCACGGAGGAACCAACATTGGTTCTTGGAGCTGTCTCAGCTGCTCATGGCAGCCCCGTGGCCCACTCCCCTGAGACGGGACCTCCTCTCTCAGAATGACAGAATGATATGGCACCCCCAGCCTGATCTGTGGGCTCTGCACCTCTGGCCTCTTGATGGAAGCCTGCAGACCACCCCGAGAGCATTCCAAGTAAAATCTCTCAAGCCCCATCTACGAGAGGTCTCTATGCCTTTAAATGGTCTGTCTTCTCCACCTGGTGCACAACCCGTGGCAAAGACCCATCCTCCTGTCACATATCAGTGATATTGTCCTTCCTCCAAGAACTACTGGATAAGGGTCATTCCCCATTCACTCTCAAGGTCTATGTAGCAGCTATAGCAGCTTCTCACACTCCTATAGCTGGCCAATTGGTGGGCAGGAACAACTTAGTTGTCCACTTTTTGAAGGGGTCCAGGGGGCTGAACCCACCTCGCCCCCTTACCGTCCCTACATGGGATCTGCCCACTGTTCTGAGGGCTCTTAAGAGCCCTCCCTTTGAGCCGCTACAGTCGACCGACCTTCGGCCCCTGTCACTGAAAACCACTCTGCTAATGGCCTTAGCATCGGTCAAGTGAATGGGAGACTTTAGTTTGGGCCCAGCGACTCTAAGGTCGTCCTGAAACCAAGGCATGGTTATGTACCTAAAGTGCTCTCCACTCCATTCAGAGCACAGGTCATTACATTCTCTGCGCTTCCTCCCTCGGAGGAGGACCAGGAGTTTAATTTACTCTGCCCCGTCAGGGAGCTGAGAATTTACACTGAGCGTTCCGCCCTGTTTAGGCAGTCGGAACAACTCTTTGTTTGCTTCGGTGGCCGCACAAAAGGGCATCCGGTCATGAGGCAGAGACTTTCCAGGTGGATAGTTGATGCTATTACGCTAGCATACTCTTCCTTGGGCCTGCAATGCCCCATTGGAGTACGAGCCCACTCCACCAGAGGTATTGCTTCTTCTTGGGCTTGGTCTAGAGGAGTGTCTATTGCAGAAATCTGTGCAGCAGCCAGCTGGGCCTCGCGGTCAACATTTGCAAGGTTTTACAACCTGGACGTCCCTGCCTTACAGGCTAGGGTCCTTTCTGCGTAGTTGGCATGCACCTGCCATAAGGCGGGACTAACTCTGAATAGGGTTTGGCCTTAACACACTCAAACTTGCCAGGATTACTTACTTCTTGTATGCTCTCTGCCCTATGGAAACACAGTTAATTGACCTCCTAGTATTGTTTTTTGGAAGTCAATGGCTACTGTCAATTGTTTGGCTACCAACATTCTTCAAAATATCTTTTTTTTTTTTTTCTCAACAGAATAAAGAAACTCATAAGTTTGCAACAACTTGAGGTTGAGTAAAAATGATTTTGCATTTGCATTTTTGGGTGAACGATCCCTTTAAGTGGCATTTTATTGCATTCATATATTATCTGCAATACATTTCTAAAAAAATAAATAAAAAATAAAATTTGCAGTACTACAAGTGCAAATTCAATACAGTTAAGCACACTTCTCTTCCACAAATTTGACCACAGGGACTCCATATTTTTGTACAAAAGATCCCCCACCCCCAGGGAACTGTTATTGTCAATTTGGGACAAAAGCTTGTCCCAATGTATGTGTTAGTGCCATAATCGGTTACGCTTTATTTTGACCATTCTTTCAAGATGACCCAATCGGGGAAGAACATGATATTCCATACAGAATTAGAATCTCACATAATTCCTTATAAAAAGGTTAATTTTAGTGAATATTGCTCAGAATGAGTGAAATAAAAGTAGTTAATGATCGCAGTCCTTCTATTCACTTTCTTGTATGAACTAATGGACAAACTGGAATTCAATATTAAGGGTCTCACTGCATTATATGGTCAACCGTAGCCTTCATGAACTTGGGATGTAGCACATTTTTATTGCATACCTCAGTGCTCTCAGTTTCCTGTCACAAGCCTCTGTACATCTCTATGTAAGACAGAGAAGAGCTTGACCAGCCCACATCAGGTGGCACTCATAATAACCCTGCTGAAGGTAGTTCACCTGTCTCCATCGCGCTTCTGAATGCTCACACACTCACCCACCCAAACATCCTCACAGCAGAGAGCAGATGGGCCTTAGAGCACAGACAATCGTTTCCCTGTCGCACACCAGGTTGAATACATTAGCTGACAGATTAATCTAGAGGTCACACTGGCCAGCAAGAGGAACATCACCCAACATCATGTTGATTAATGATGCTGTATATCTCTGAGAATAACTTAGTGATACATCATACTGCAGGCATCAATACAGTTTCCAATTTCCACTGAACAACATGCGTTTCTAGCCACGCACTAAGGTTTATTGACATGCGAAAGACAAATGACCTACCCCAAAAAGACTGAGAGAAAAAATAGAAAAGTAAAGTTTAAACGCTGTCCTAATGAAGCCTTCATTGGAATTTCACGAAAACATTTTATTGTTAGTTTGAAGGTTATACAGCATATCTTGTGTTTTTTGAATACTTGGATGGATCTGAAGTTTTAATGTAGAGCTTGCTGAGTGTTTGCTTAGGCATCTGCTTGTTAAAACATTGTTTGGCCATTGCGATACCTGGCTGCAAATATGTTGTACGGGTCTGAGCACGCTTCCAAGAAGACTGCAAAATGTCTTAAAATAATGTAAAATAAGACAAAACAAGCTTTAAAATAAGCTAAAGCTCAAAAGTAGGGCACAAAATGTTTATGCCCTTTTTTAAAAAATTGTTGTCGTTGTTATTTAAAGGACACTTTTTTATTTGACCTTTTCTTTAGTGTGTAATATAGCCGTGCATGTAAACAGTTTGTCAAGTTATAAAGCACAAAGTCTGCTTAAAATGGACATCATCTCTCTAACAGAAAACGCTTGCCTGACATCGCATACTTCCCTGCTATAGAGTAGGCGAAAAACAGTGTGTGATTAAAAAAGATGAACTTGTAAATTAGCATAATATGGACACTTAAACACCCACTTTTACATGACTTGAAATATTGTGTATATCCATTAGTCAAAACATGTGAACCTTCAAATATATTCACTTCTTGAAACACCTAGAATTATGGAATTTATTTATTTGTTATTTTAATATATTTCCAGTCTAATTTCAATAAATAAAATATGAAAGCAGTTTTGTCATTACAGCAGAAATATCTCAGCTTTTGGTTGCAAGCGTTATTGTATGTTGGTTATTAGGTCAGTGTTAAAGCTTTGTTGTCTGTTCTAGCTATTTGCCACATGTAGGTGTCTGCAAGTATGTTGCCAGGTTGTTCTGAGTCATTGTTAGAGCATTGCTAAGTGGTTGCCATGCAGGCAGACAGACAGGTCGATATAAAAAGACATAACTTACTCAAGTCTGAACAGAGCGCAAGATCTCATACGTTGCTGGTGTGGAATCAAAGTGTTTGCTAGATTTAGCAAGACTTTGAAGCTCTCATCCTTCAAGTACACTTCTGCAGCAGAGCTTTCAAGCAACACATCTGACATTACAATAGAAAGAAAGCTACATTTATAAAATGGATAGTCTATATGCAGATGATTTGAATGACCTTTAAGTATTTACGTGTTCTAATCACCATCATAAAAATGACTCATTTGTTTTTGGGCTAATAAAACAGGCTAATAAAGGAGAATACCTATATCCTACATTAAGCACTGGGAAACAATGAATTTGAACCACCTGAAACTATTTTGCAAATATCAAAAAGAGGGGGTTTTATTGTTGTTTTTATAAGGGATGGAAAAATGTCATCCTGATGCTGAATGTAGCATTATAGGTTAACACATAACATTGTATCTCTATCTCTTGAATATGATTCATGTTAAAACAAGCAAATGTTGACCAGCCTCAGTATAAACAGAAAATTACTGCAATAAATTCTCTGCATATCGGTAGGTATCAAAAGGGGACGTTGTATTAACATGGGACAAGGAACAACAGACGGATAGTGATTTCAGCATTCTGGCATGATGAGGATCTAGGCCTACACTTCAGCCTGGATTGAGATACGTGAAGGATGTGACATGGCTGGAACAAGAATAAACACTTGATACGAGCACTATGCTTGAAGTTCTGCGAGCCGAGGAGGATCCAGAAGCTGAAGTGACGAGAAAGGACACCACATTTCTCCTCTTGTTATCTTCTGAAAAGGTATCTTAAGCGTTTTTGGTGATTGCAGGACGAATTCTGAAATGAGTAGCGGCTTCTTGTCCGTTTGGATCCAATACAGGGTCTAAAACTAGGGCTTCAACAAAACGTGAGCTATTTCTGAGCAACAGGATGTACTAATATTACACTGACGACACAGCGCCATCTGCTGGTGAGGAATACAAACTTAGACAGCTGCTTCAGGAGCTAATCAGTTGCTTAATGGAGCCTGTAAATGTGACTCATTAAAAAGTTATTTTCAGAGAGATAAACCATGATGTCTGAAAATCAACATTTTGTTACTATATGCTAAAACATATGAAATACCTAATATTGTTCCTAAAATGTGAGTTAATCAATATTGTGTTACTCTAGTAATATCACACAATCATGCTGATAATCTGATCAACATCATAATTGTGCTGCTGCTTTTACCAGCTATCTATCTATCTATCTATCTATCTATCTATCTTGTTCCAGGTCTTCAAGCAACACACTGTAATTGTGCTAGTTAAGTTGATTTTTTTCCTGAATGAAGCATTGTTTTTGAATGAATCATTAGAATGAATGATTCAATGACTCATACGTTACCACCTACTGTTTTATTCCTGAATGAATAATTTGAATATTGACTCACTCATAAGTCACCATAATTATGACTTTTCTATTTACTAAAGCTTTTTTTCCTTCTGTTGAGGCAGTTGGTCTCCATACAGTCAATGCTACAATTGAATGCTACAATCTTCTGACAATGGCAGTTTCATGTGCAGTCAGTCTCTCTCTCTCTCTGTGTGTACATGTTTTTCTATCCTGGTGGGGACTTAAACCTGAATACACACCAACTCATGGGGACTTGTGTCACCATGGGGACCTAAATTGAGGTCCCCATGGGTAAACAAGCTTATAAATCACGCAGAATTTGTTTTTTTGAGAATGTAAAAATGCAGAAGTTCATCTGTGTGTGTGTGTGTGCATTTGGGGTGGTTAGATGCTTGCAGAAGAGATGTGTTGAAATTATTAGATAAAAAGTCAACGATGAGATGAAGTCAAATTTATGATATACTAACAAATGCAGAAGCTTTTATCCAAAGCAACTTGCAAAAGAGGAACTAAAGCAATTCGTCAAAGAGCCAACAATATTTGTAATATACAACGGCAGGTTGATTAGCTAGGAAGTGAACTAGAGAAGAGGAGAAATTCAGGGAGGAAATATAGTTTTTGTGAGTGTGTGTGCAGGTTCATGTATTCCCTACATTGTGGGTACAAAATAATCCAAAATAAAGATTTTTTTATCTTATAGTGACACTTTTTTTGGTCCCCATGAGGAAAACAGCATATAAATCATCCTAAATTATGTTTTTTGAAAACTTAAAAATGCAGAAAGTTCTCTGTGAGGGTTATGTTAAGGGGTAGGGGATAAAATACAGTTTGTTCATTCATTATGTCTATGGAAACAAAGTCCCCAAAATGGAAACTATGTGTGTGTGCATTGGTTTAAAGGGTAAGTTCACCCAAAAATGAAAATTCTGTCCGCACGCATTATGATAGACCTATAGAAAAAAATATTTGAATCTTTTTCTTTTCTAAGAATGGCTTAACTTGAAGTGCTGTAAAAAAAAATTTGGAAAAAAAAAATTATTTTAAGGTACTTTATGATATGTTGCCATACGGCAACAGCATACAATAGTGGATCTAACTTAGAATAAGTGTAAGCTTACTTATAATTAATATTTTTCCTCAAATGTTGTTTGTGTTGATTCAATTGGTGCTATTATAAGCTTTAACACAGTACTTACTTATAATTGACACCTTATACATACTTTCCAACAACTTGTGCTTTTATTTATTCTATTCTTTTTTTGCTGAATAATGATTTATAATTGTTTTAATTTCATTACATTTTTCATGAATATTATTTAAACTGCAAATTTATACAGTTAAAACAAATATAATACTGTATATAATGTATCATAAAACACTGACATAAAACCAAAAACATTGCAGTTCATGAAAATTCAGCATTCACCCAATAATCCTTGAAAGATCACCTATGAAACTTATGAAACTTCACAAAGCTGTTTTTTCATGTGCAGGAAGAGCAAGTTCTGCCCTTTTCTTCCCGTAGAATACATAGAATATGGCCATGCTCACTGATGTAATGTTACCTGTATTCATATTTAATCAAAAGTAAAATTGCCATTTCAATTTGATTATATCCATAATACAAATTCCATTAACATACGACTAATCAACATAATTTCACTAGTATTAATGTTGTTATTGTTACAGCTTAACAAATTGCAGCTGACCTTGCTAGCTAGCTAAACTATTGTAATAATGTCATTCCACTATTGCACAGTGTTGCCGCTTGGCAACACATACATTTGAATGATTTACCAAAAACTAATTTTATAAAATCTTTTTTGAGAGGTGAATATGTCATCATAACATCATAACAGTGATGTTTTAGATTTTTTTGTAGAAGTGACACGGACTGGTCCTTGTTTGTTACTGACGTTTTAGTTTGCTTTCAGCAACTACCAGAGACAGCAGTCTGTCAGAAATCTCTCCACAGAAAAAAACTGCATGTCATGTGACTTAATCAAAGCACATCATTGGCTAAACTAAGGTCTTCTCTTTCCAACAAAAAAACGAGAATGTTCTCTTAAAGAGACAGTGGCAAGGAAATGAACACAAAGAGTATGTTGCCATATGGCTACACCATGCGGTAGAGGGTTAATTACTCACCCTCATGTTGTTCCAAACCCGTAAGACGTAATTCATCTTCGGAACACAAATTAAGATGTTTTTGATTAAATCCGAGAGCTCTCTGACCCTCTGTAGACAGCAACACAACTGACAGGTTCAAGGCCCAGAAAGGTAGTAAGGACATCATTAAAATAGTCCATGTGACATCAGTGGTTCAACTGTAATGTTATGAAGCTACGAGAATACTTTTTGTGCGCAAAATAAATAAATAAATAATTACTTTATTTAACAATTTCTTCTCTAATATTCTGGATTGAATAAGTGAGGCTGGGCAAAAAATTGCAAGTCAGCCTCTCTGTCAAAATCTTCAGACGTTTACGAAGACTGTTTTATGTACAGCATCTTCCGCTGCTTGTAAACAAGGCACAGCACATCCGGGTTTTATGTCAGAACGGAGACTGACACGGAAGAGAAGAAATTGTTAAATAAAGCCATTATTTTTGTATTCTTTTCACAGAATCGACAGAATTTAATTTTTGGCTGAACTACCCCTTTAAGGTGTGGGGTATGGGCCGGTTAAGTGATTTCTGAAGAGGTGTGTCAAAATTATGAGATAAAGTCAAAATTATGAGAGTCAGTAAATAGGATTAGGAAAAAAAAATAATGCTTTGATAAATCATAATTATTACAAAAAGTCCAAATTATGATATACTAACTCATAATTATGAGATAAAGTCAGTAGTGATGAAAAAAAAAAAACGCTGTAATTATGACGTCATAATTATGAGTTCAAGTCATAATTATGGCATAAAAAGTCGAAATTGAGCTAAAAAGTCAAATAATCATAAATAGGATGAGATTTTGATATGATGAGAGCATGCAATTCAGAAGGTTATTTGCATATGGAAGCCCATTTCCTCCACATCAGGTAAAAAAAAATGCTTTAGTAAATCATAATTATGACATAAAATGTAAAAATTATGAGATGCCAAGTCATAATTATGAGATAAAATGTTAAATTATTGGATAAAAAGTCAAAATGAGATAAAAAGTCACAATTATGACATAAATTGAAATTGAGATCAGTTTTTATTATGATACCTAATAAACACACACACACACAAAATGTTTTTTATCCCACAGTTATTACTTAATATATAGTAATTTTGACTTTGATGTCATAATTATTATTTACCAATGCATGATTTCGTCATATTTGTTAATTTTTATATCATCAATGACTGAATATCTAATTATTTTAATGTTTTGCTTTCTTCTGGTGTTACATGGTTTATCAGAAAAATAATAACAGGCTAATAATAATAACTTGCCTAAAATGGGTGGCAAATGCAGTTTCAATTTGACTTTAAGAATACACTCTAAAAAATGCTGGGTTAAAAAGGGACACACCCAGCTATTGGGTTGTTTTGAACCCAACCGCTGTGTCAAAACAACCCAATAGCTGGGTTTGTCCCTTTTTAACCCAGCGCTGGGTTATATTTAACCCAGCATTTTTTAGAGTGTACTGACTGCATAGATGCTGATCTCTGATCTAAAAAAAAATCAACATGCTTTTGCTCTGCTCAGCCAATAAATCATCATTCATATGCATTACTCACATGTAAGCGTGTATTCTTATCAGCGCATTTCATCACCGGACGTGGGAGGAAACCACAGGAGTTCACTTGCATCTTTCAAAGCATTTCAACACACACAGCCTCTTTCGGTTCAGTTTGAGGAAGGATTCAGTTCTTTGTTCTTGGTGATTCCGGTGGTCTCTACAAAGTTGGATATTTATAGAAGCAAACCCTCAACATGTACATACACTTGTAATTATTTGGACCTATCAAAACTGAAAAATATCCTAAGTTTTGCAGCATCTTTAAGGAACATCACATAGCACTCAAGCAGTAATCAGCAGTCCATTGACTTCACCTGTGCTCCTGTGTAAGGCCTTTGAGAGTCCATGTAGGAAACAGTACTGTTGACCAATGGGAAATGTGCCTGCTCTCTGGAGGACTGCAGCACACGGCTGGTGGTTGAAGTGTTGCTGAACAGGAAGTTGCTGAGTAGAATTGAGAGAACTTCAACAGACATGAGGGTCTCTTATCAGACTCTAGTCTTGCTTTTCTTAGCAGGCTCATGCTCGCTCGGTAAGACGTTTTCATTAGATTTTCCTTTAATTCTTTTTGTAGATAAAGATGTTTACTTTTGTGTATTTTCTGGTAAGGATGTACTACATGGTCACTTAAATGGCTAAGATATAGTCTATCCAATCGAGTAATTTGCTGTCTATATGGAAACCTGTTTACATTTTTCTTCTTCGACTTCAGAGAAAGTTCCAGTTCACACATTCATCAGCAGACCGATCCCAGGAACTCTACAGAACGTCAGCAAGAATGACACCGGGGTGAAGGAGGCAGTCCTGACTGGAACCTACTCATTTAATAATAAATCCAACGATGCTTTCCTGTTCAAAGCATCAGCTGTTGATGACGCAAAGAGACAGGTATAACTCAAGATGCCCGTACGTCTCACTATGTGTGTGTAATGTGTATACATACGTCATCCAGTCTTTGCTCTGCCATAGATAGTCAAAGGCATCCGCTATATTCTGGAAGTGGAGATCTCACGGACCGTGTGCAGGAAGAGGGGCAGCACTGACGACCTCAACAACTGTCCCTTCCAGACAGACAGTCTGTTACGACAGGTGTGTCTGCTTTTCTATAGAGCTAGAGAAGTTAAAATGGCTTTCTGGTTCTAAAGTAAAGCCAAAATAAGTGTTCGGATTTGTGTATAAAGATAAAGATTTGAAAGATTTTACACACAAAGAGCAATTTCTAGTCAGTTCAGTTCTTCTGGATTTAGTCTGTCTCAGTTTGTTCTGTTTCTTCATGTAATCTCAGACAGACTGATGAGGATCAGATCAGATCTCTGTGTGGAACACTGGCTGCTGTCAGACACTGGATTATTACAATTAATGGCCAAATGAATGTTTTGGAAATTGGAAACTGATATTTCCTACTGACACACTACAGCAAATGACAGAAATAACTGACTTAAAACCACGTTTTTATTTTTGATGAAATCTGAGGGCTCTCTGACCCTCCCATAGACAGCAAGGTAACTACCACGTTCAAGGTCTTTGCGCAAAAAAGTATTTTCGTAGCTTCGTAACTTTACAGTTGAACCACTGATGTCACACGGACTACTTTGTCGATCATCTTGGTACTTTTCTGGACCTTGAACGTGGTAGTTACCTTGCTGTCTATGGGAGGGTCAGAGAGCCCTCAGATTTCATCAAAAATATCTTCAGTTGTGTTCCGAAGATGAACGAAGGCCTTACGGGTTTGGAACAACACGAGGGTGAGTAATTAATGACAGAATTTTCATTTTTGGGTGAACTAACCCTTTAAAGTACACGATTACCTTTACCTTTAAATGTTTAAGCTGTGTGTTTAACCTTGCAGACTACTTTTTTACAGGAAGAATAGTCAGTGTTGTTCAACTTAAAATGAGTAGTTGAAAAATGTCTCGCAGTTAGCAACAATTTAATGTGAAAACAAAATATTCTTTATAGGGTTCAAATCTGGACTCTGGCCAGACCAAAACATGAGCCTGAGGCACTTGTTCTCGTGGCAATTCTTGGTTGTCAATGCAGTGCAGGCAGGAGCATTTCCTTGTTGAAAAATAACATCTGATCGTTTCTTTTTAGACAACAATTTTTCAACTGTGGGAAGCAAGTAATCCTGCAATATTCTCTTGTACTCCAAAGCATTAATTGACCCCTCACAGTGAAGCAGCTCAGCAGCGCCAGCAGTTTAAAGGCTCCCCACATCATGACACATCTTCCTCCATGATTCACTGTGATAGAGATGCATTCATCATTGTATTTCTCACCAGATCTTCAAAGACATGGCTCTGGAGCATCACCATGCAACTCCTGTTTTATCGTGATTCTTCACTCCACTCAACTCTGAATCAAACCTCCCAGATTCTGACAAAAACCTTATTCCGTCTTTGATGTTTTTCTGAAGGAATGGCTTGTTTAGGGGAACATCTGCTTAATTCTTACAAATTTCCTTACCAGTCATTTGTGGTTAAGATCATTAAAAGCTTAGCATAATGATTTCTGAAGGACCGTGTGACACTGAAGACTGGAGTAAAGATGCTGAAAATTCAGCTTTGCATCACTTTCCAAATTTCCAGGTTTTTTTATGACCATGTAAAATATGTATCAAGAAAATGACATCAAGATTCTTGAGTCAAACTGTCTTTTGATGCTGTAAATCAACACTCATAAAAATGTTTTTTATTATTTTTTTTTTCTCTTCTAGACATTCTTCTGTCACTTTGACGTCTGGTCCATTCCATGGATGAAGACAATGTCAACGACATATTTTAAATGCCGTTCAAATGATATATTCTGAAAATGTTTTTTCACCTGAAATGTCACGCTAATTTAATACCAAACTGAATGTGAAAATAAAGTAAGCCGCAGTGCAGATTGGATATCATATACAGTGACCTTCAGTTCATCAGATGCTGAGCTTGTGTTGACTCCGACTCTGAGTGTAAATAATTCAGTGAGCTTCTCTGATGTGCAGAAGCAGCTTTACGCACCTACAGTAGATCACAGCTTCAATCTCTCAGCTCCCTGGCCTCTTTTCCTTTGAGCCACAGATCTTATGAGCAAACTGGCCCTATAGAAAGACACCAGCACTGATCACACACACATCTATCAGGTTTGTATCTGAACAGATTTATTGATTTTTTTGACTACTCATTTACTATGTGTTATTGGAAATGTGCATGACATACTTGTCCTAGATTCATAACTCCATATGGCCATTAGGCGTGTACAAGCATCCGATGGGACAGAGGTTCTCAACCGGATTTGTTTCAGAAGCCAGATTTGGAGAGGACATGAAGCAGTGATCATACAAAAGTGACAAAATTGTCAAAAATTAAATGCTTTTATATTAAACCAGTCATCGATGTACATTTGAAAATGTAATTGTTAGAATATATATTTTAATGTTTAATGAAACAGCACAACATTAGTCTGAACTTTAGTTTAAGCATTATATTATATTTTTATGTAACGCATTTAAATGTTTATCCACAACAAATTAGTTTGAGATCAAACAACAAGTTCAAGACACAAAATCTTACTTTTATCAGAAGTTTTAATTCAGTGCAACTTACACCGACTCCATGCCCAGTTCATGGCCATCAAACCCACAACTTTGGTGTTGCTAACATTATGCTGTATTGTTTAAACTACAGAAAATTGACTCACTCGCAGGCTATCCAAGACGTAGATGAGTTTGTTTCTTCATCAGAACAGATTTGTAGTAATTTAGCATTGCATCACTTGCTCACCAGTGGATCCTCTGCAGTGAATGGGTGCCGTCAGAATGAGAGTCCAAACAGCTGATAAAAACATCACAATCCACACCACTCCAGTCCATCAGTGAAGTCTCGTGAAGTGAAAAACTGTGTGTTTGTAAGGAACAAATCCATCATAAAGGCATTTTAACTTCAAACCATCGCTTCCAGCCAAAATACCAATCCATAATCCATAATAACGCTTCCTCTAAGTCCATCTCCTGTTGTCTTCTCACATTAAAATCCACCCACATATTTAAAACTGTTTTGGACTGTTTGTGAAAGCTTGATCTGTGCAGATTTCTCTTCTGATTCAGACGAGGCAACTTTTTCACTGGAGAAAACAATAGTATGGATCAATGACTACTTTAGCCAGAAGCAACGATTTGAAGTTTGAATGTCTTGATGGATTTGCTTCTTAGTTTTTCGCTTCCCAAAACATTAATTAATGGACTAGAGTCGTGCGGATTATTGTGGTGTTTTTTTTTTTATCAGCTCTCATTCTGACGGCACCCATTCACTGCAGAGGATCCATTGATGAGCAAGTGATGTAATGCTACATTTCTCCAGATCTGATGAAGAAACAAGCTCAGCTACATCTTGGACGTCCTGCTGGTAAATTTTCAGTAAATTTCAGTGAACTATTCCTTTAATCCAATTTATTTTGCTTTCCCAACTACGCAAGATTAACTGATTAATTTCATTTATTATTTCCATTTAGCACGGTTCTTTTTTCCTCGCTGTTGTCCCACAAAGTGGGCCACAATCCACCTCAACGAACCACTGTTGCTGTATATGACATTATTGCTCATAATTCTTATAGACATCATTTAAATATGAACACACAGATACTTGTGTAAAGGTGTGGTAAATATTATAAAGCCAGCAGCATTTATCTAATTTCAGCAACATATACAAATAATAATGATGACACATGAGAACAAAATTAATACATTCAACCACTCAATTCAAAATAAACCAAAACATTTTTAAAGCCAGAGATAATTATAGCTGTGCGTTTCAGGAGATTCATAATGAAATGAAAAAACCCTTTCACTTCCCCCAAACAGCATCTCTATGCTGCCACCCAAAGAAATTATTATTGTTTTTACCAGTCGACCTGTTTCGTATCACAGATGTTGGCAGCTCTATTTTAAGAGCCAGACGATATTCAGTGCAAATAAAACAAGTACAGAAACGGCATCATTTCTGTCACAAGGGGGAGAAACAAAAATAGTAACGGCACATCTTTTAATTTAAAAAAACAGCCTGCCAGAGAGCTTATTACGCTAAAAAAATAAAGTCTCCCACATGGGTTAATGGAACAAAAATAGAGGCGTCTGTCAGAGCTAAATGAAGAGAATGGTGATCAAATGAAGGGACTGTGTTTGTTCAGTGTTGACTGTAATATGGAAGATGTTAATAAGTGTCGTTGATGTTTGCCAATATTAATTGCTTGGAAATCTGTTAGTTTGGAAGCCAGGGTGAAATGACTCGAGTGGAGCATCTGTTAGGCTCGTGATGTGTTTCACACTTTGCTCAGATCCAGCTTGCACAGATACGGCGAGCGGAAGGAGCCCAGGTACAGGTAGCCGTTGTACTCGTGCGCCTCGCTGATGTAGGCCGCCACCATGCCGTGTGGGTCGTGGAAGCTGCGCACGCACGTCCCTCCGTCCTGCAGCTCCACCACCAGACTGTAGCGCGGCACGAACTTCAACAGAGTATCTTGACTGAAGAGCTGAAAACACACAAAACGTGAAGCAGCACATTCATTTTAGTAATATATATGCAGTAGAAATGTGTAAAAACACACACTTTAAATAAACATTGACTGTATAAATGTCTGTCTATTTGTCATTTTGAAATGTGATTTATTTTACTATTACATTTAACACAAACGACTAAAACATCTACTGCATGAATGTCAGTTTGAAACGTTATGTAAATGTTATTTTACTGTTACGTTTAACTACATTTTAAACAATTTAAATAAACATTGACTGTACAAATGTATACAGTGCCGTGAAAAGGTTTTTGCCCCATTCCTGTTTTTTAAATTTTTTGCATATTTATCACTTAGATTCAGATCATCAAACCAATTTTAATATTACACAAAGATAATGCAAGGATTATAAAGCCATTTCTAAGGCTTTGGGACTCCAGCGAACCATGGTTAGAGCCATTATCCACAAATGGAGAAAGCTTGGAACAGTGGTGAACCTTCCCAGGAGTGGCCGGCCGACCAAAATTACTCCAAGAGCGCAACGACGACTCATCCAGGAGGTCATAAAAGAACTAGGGATGCACCATATTGGGTTTTTGCCGATATCCAATATGCCGATAATTTTCAACTCATTTTGGCCGATAGCCGATATATAATTATTTTTAATTTTGCTTCGTTTTTAACAAGAACTTATTTGTTAGAATTAAATAAACAACAAAGTTCTTTTATAATGACAGTACATTGAAGATTTGAAAATAACTATAAATAAACTATATATAAAATCACAGCATTTTTTTTTTCAGAAAGATGCAGTGGTAACCATAACATTTTATTTTAAGATTTAACATTTGTAGATGGTCTAAAGCAAAAGTAACAAAAATTCAAAAAATCTTTTAGAGCTCATAATTTGTTTTTAAATCAAAACATACTTATGATTTTATGGCATCAATTACTGCTTTATTTGATCAGAAACAGTCCAAATATTATTTGTGTATTTTGCGTTCATTTTATTAGAAGTAGGCCAACAGCGCCCCCTACAGAATTAAAAATCCTTACCGAACGGGCTTTAGGACCCGGGGGAGGCTGCCGCTGCACGTATCATTACTGTTTACTCTATCATAAACCGAAAGCGTCATTCTGTATGTGCATTCTCAGTTTAAACGCAGCGATCCAAAACAGTGAATCTAATCATCATTCAGGAAAAACTTTGCTTCAAGAATGAGCCACACTGCTGACGTGATCTAATCACTAGCACACCCTGAGCACATGTGAGTTAATGTTCTGTATTCCTCTTATCGGCAAGAAATATTGGCATAATTTTTCATATCCGGCGATGCCAATATTTACATTTAAAGCCATCATCGGCTGATTCCGATATTGGTCCGATAATATCGTGCATCCCTAAAATGAACCCAGAACAACATCTAAAGAACTGCAGGCCTCACTTGCCTCAATTAAGGTCAGTGTTCATGATTCAACAATAAGAAAGAGACTGGGCAAAAACAGCATCCATGGGAGAGTTTCAAGGCAAAAGCCACTGCTGACCAAAAAAGAACACAAAGGCTCGTCTCTCATTTGCCAAAAAATATCTTGATTATCCCCAAGACTTTTGGGCAAATATTCTGTGGACTGATGAGACAAAGTTGAACTTTTTGGAAGGTGTGTGTCCCGTTACATCTGGTGTAAAACCAACACAGCATTTCATAAAAAGAACATCATACCAACAGTCAAACATGGTGGTGGTAGTGTGATGATCTGGGGCTGCTTTGCAGCTTCAGGACCTGGAAGACTTGCCGTAAGATGGAAACATGAATTCTGCGCTCTATCAGAAAATCCTGAAGGAGAATGTCCGGCCATCAGTTTGTGACCTCAAGCTCAAGCGCACTTGGGTTATGCAGCAGGACAATGATCCCAAACACACCAGCAAGTCCACCTCTGAATGACTCAAGAAAACAAAATGAAGGTTTTGGAGTGGCCAAGTCAAAGTCTGGGCTTAAATCCGATTGAGATGCTGTGGCATGACCTTAAATAGTCCATTCATGCTAGAAAACCCTCCAATGTGGCTGAATTAAAACAATTCTGCAAAGAAGAGTGGGCCAAAATTCCTCCACAGCGATGTGAAAGACTCGTTGCCAGTTAACGCTTAGATTAAGGGGGCAATTACTTTTTCATGTAGTGCCAGGCAGGTTTGGACAGCATTTGTCCCTTAATAAATGACATCATTTCAAAACTGCATTTTGTATTTACTCGGGTTATCTTTGTGTAATATTAAAATTGGTTTGATGATTTGAATCTTTTAAGTATGACAAATGTGCAAAAAATAAAAAAAACAGGAAGGGGGCAAAAACCTTTTCACGGCACTATTTATTTTTCTATTTGAAAAGTGATTAATTTTGCTGATACATTTAACTGCATTTTAAACAGCTGAAATAACCAGCTATAAATGTCTATTTATTTGTTCATTTGAAGTGATTTATTTATTTATTATTATATATTATTTTACCGTTACATTTAACTACATTGTTAAACAATTTAAATAAATGGCTGTACATTTAGATTTAGTTCTCTATTTAAAAATGTATGCATTTTATTTTACTGTTATTTATTATTCTACTGTTCTAAACATTTAACTACATTTTAAACAATTTAAATAAACAGCTATAAACGTCTATTTATTTGTCTTTTTGAAATTTGATTTATTTCACTGTTACATTTAACTCAATTGAAACAATTTAAATAAATATCCATTTTTGTCAATTTGAAAAGTGATTTTTGTATGTTGCCGTTACATTTACTCCAATTTTAAACAATTTTAATAAACATCTACTGTATAAATGTCTATTTATTTTCTATTTTACTGTTATATAAAAAAATAGTAAAATATTTAAATAAAAATCTATAAATATTTTATAGATTTCAACTTTTCAAATGACAAATTCTATTGAAATCTATAAAATATTTATAGATTTTTATTTAAATATTTTACTATTTTTTTAAATTAAATAGAATTTGTCATTTGAAAAGTTATTACATAATGTTTTTAAAAATTAGAAAAATAAATCAAATAATAATCATTCATAATTATACCTTAAATATGAGCTTCTTTAACCAGGGTCTTTGAGACAGGAAGTCAAGCATGGAGAAGCCAGGGTTGGGTCGCACAGCGGACATGGCAACCCAGTATCCACCTGAAGAACTGCGTCGAATGTTGTCAGGAAATCCCGGAAGGTTGTCTATAAATGTATCCATACCTCCTTTATTAAGACCAGACACATGAACTCTGTCAACAGAAAGCAAATATTCAATATGCAGCAGTGATAAACTGATATTTCAGCTAAACCCATAAATCAGTCTGTGTTCGGTTTTTTGAGACTATCAACATTGGAGTTATTTGCAACGTAACAATTTTGGTTCCAATTCATCAGCAACCCTCATTTAATCTATGAGAAGAGGCAGAGTCAACATAAAACTCCTGATTTAACCAGACCATCCCAGATGAGCACGGGCTTACAGTACATTAATATTAGAGCTTCTGCAGCACTGAGACCACACTCGCTTTAGTAAGAGAAACATGCTATGCATCTCTCCACACAGGAAGCTTAATGATGGAGACTGTTGCCTTGGCAACTGCATGCACTCATCATTTACCCAGGTAAGGAGAGCGGCCTGTGCCTCGAGCAGACATCAAGAGCAGTGAATGAGCACTACCTAATTCAAGAAGTCAGCTCTAAGAGGCGATAAAGAAGTGACGGGAGGACTGACAACAAATCAGCCCAAAAGCAGGAACAGAATGTTTCAAATTACACTGGATGATGAGAGTATACTGATGCACAGAACAGCAATGTATTAGTCAGATTTGTATTAGAAAGCAAACATGAGCATTTCTTGCCTTGAGGGATGGAAATACACTAGTGTTCAAAAGTTTGGGGGGATTTTTTGATGCTTGTGGGAAAAAAAAAAAAAGTCTCATGCTCCCCAAGGCTGCATTTATTTGATTAAAAATACAGCAAAATCAGTAATGTTGAGAATTATTATTACAATTTAAAATAACTGTTTTCTATTTGAATAAATTGTAAAATGTAATTTATTCATGTGATGCAAAGCTGAAATTTCAGCATCATTACGCCAGTCTTCAGTGTCACATGATCCTTCAGAAATCATTCTAATATGATGACTTGCTGCTCAAGAAACATTTATTATTATTATTATTATCAATGTTTAAAACAGTCGTACTGCTTATTAATATTTTTGTGGAAACCGTGATAAACTACCATTCAGAAGTTTGAAGATTGATAAAAAACAAAAATAAATTAATTTATTCCACAATTTTTTCAATTCTACAAGGATACATTAAATTGATCAAAAGTGACAGTATAGACATTTATAATGTTAGAAAAAACTTTCTTTTTATGAAAGAACAATAAAAAAATGTATCACAGTTCCCAAAAATTATAACGCAGTTTTCAATTGCTGAACTGGATGGTTCAATTGTTTTCAACATTGATAATAATAAAATGTTTCTTGAAAAGGAAAACTTGAAATCGCATCATATGACCCCTTTAAATAGAAAATGTTTCTTTTAAATTGTAATAATATTTCACAATATTTCAGGTTTTACTGTATTTTTGACCAAGTGAATAGTTCTGGGATAATAACATCCTATGTTTTGAGTAAAATTATAAAAAAGGAAATGTATTCCTTCCCTTTCTAGCTTGTACTTATTCGAACAAATGCCTGAAACTTGGTATTACGAGCACTTCCTGTGTCTGCTGGCCTCTTTAAGAAGAATCGCTTTATGTATTCCCCAATTGTAAGTCGCTTTGGATAAAAGCGTCTGCAAAATGACTAAATGTAAATGTAAGTAACCGAAAGTAAACAGTTCAGTGAGCATCACCTCCTTATTCTGGCCATTGTGGTTTCAGCCACCAGAACAGACTCCTCATCAGGGAAGAGCTGGATGCCGTTTGGAAACCTCAGGTTCTCCATCATCACAGTCACTTCCTTAGTCTCTATATCATACTCAAGAACACTGAAACCACCACATGAGCAACATCAGTCACTGTACAAAACATCATTCCCTATGAAAACAATCAGTGATTCATACAATGCAATGTTCCAAATAATAAAGCTGTAAAGTGCAAAAACCCGTGAAAATCAGATGTGCCAGTGCATTTTTCATGTCCCAGTTACCGTCCATCTGCCGTGGCTTCCATGATCAGGTGCATGAAGTCTCTGCGCTGCCATCTGCTGCTGGAGTCAATGAAGTACAGCTTTTTCCCATCCTGAGTTACATCCAGATCATTGACAAAGCCCAGACGGCGACCACCTATCATCTTCCCTGTACTCACCAGAGATTTTACCTCACCTAAAAGCCAAAAATAGACAGAGAATTTATTTTTATTTTTTTTGGAGAAAGACAAACGTGGACACTATGAACTATTGTTGGATGACTGGTGTAAAGATGCCTCAATTCTTCCAAATGTGTTCCATTGGGAAAAAAAAGAAAAAAAAAAAAACACATGCAGGTGAATGAATAATGACAGAATTTGTGCAATGAGTAGTGACTTTTTTAAAGCAGAATATGTGGATTCCCTCTCCTTACCTGTGACAGGATTGACCTCAAACAGTCCCAAATAGGCATCAGCTACAAACAAGGTGCCGTTGGGCCCCACACGGATTCCCAGAGGACGTCCACAAGTGTGTTCATGCTCTCGAGAGCCTTTGAATCAGGAAACAAGTCACTTGATGGATATCCAACACTAATGATACTAGCATTTGATATTGGAATTATTTTAATTAGTTACAACGAATCAACATAAGGCAATTATTATATAAATCTACTGTTGTTAAATAACTTTATGCGTCTGATGGAACAAAATGCTTGAGCTAGTCAACAATTAAAATTCTAAGCACATTTTATGTTTGTTTTCACTGTGTCAGCAGTTTACAACACAACCAGGCTAAAGGAACGAGCATATCCACTGTATCAGATGCCTCTCCTACTGCCATAAAACTATACTTTCACAGTTTCATAATACTATACTCTATACTTTCATAAAACATTCAAACATCTCTATGCAGGGCTTTAATGTTACATTACATTACTGCATGTCATCTACTTCACATGCATTAATGTAATGCACCAGTGAAAAACAAAATAAATTAACAAAACATATATATATGTGTGTGTGTGTGTGTGAGTGGAAAACATTAGTCAAAACATGAATAAATACTATAATAGTATATACAAAATATATAAATAAATAATATAAAAATTAAATAAAAATACAGATTTAAATAAGCAATGGCAATATATATATTTAATATATAATTTTTATTTTATACATGCACACACACCAGTTATAATTCATATGGTGGTCATAATTTCAACATATATAAATACATATAAAACAAGTATCTGGAAATGGTAAAAATGACCACCAAAAAAAAAAACAAAAAAACAAATTGTTCTAACATAATTTGTTATATTTACGTTTTTTCTTTTACAAATGTTAATGTTAAACCTCGTACACCGGGACGATTATCGCGCTCTTATCGCCAACGTTTTTCGACGCATCTTTTGTGTTCATACCGAAGCGATTTTCACAGGCGATGAGCCGAGTGAACGTGCAAATTCACTCACTGACATTAGATGGCGCCCCGAAATACCCATCGAATCCTATTTGATCTGCAATTCCTCTCCATAACAACTCCCTCTTATCGCGATTTTTGTAGTCGCTGTCGCGTTTGTCATAAAGCCCTTTGTGTTCAGACACCAATGAGACCAGCAGCTCTACATTCATCTTGCCTCGATGCATCTTCTTGGTCTACTTACTTCCTCTTCATCGTTAGGTATCAATGTGTGCTCGGCAAGACCGTTTTGTGCTTGAGCACCACCAAGTTGTGTTTTACTGTAACTTCAGCAGCTCCAGGCACGTGAACAAAAGCGCCAATCTCATTGGTCGGCCAGTTTTTAACGCGGCGCGTCAAACCAAAAAAACAAGCCCGAGGCGTTTTTTAAAAAATTACGCTTTTACGCCTCGCGTTTTGCGCGTCGGTGTGCACACTCACATTGGCGCACTTTTTTAGTCATGAGGCGTTAAACGTTGGCGATAATTGTGCGCGATATTCGTCCCGGTGTGAACAAGCCTTTACAGTTTCCTAAAAGTTACAAAGATTCATGGATTGTGCAACAAAACCATGGACCCGAGCATTTCAAACACCAAGGTCACTCATGTCGAAATCCCACATTACAAAGGAAATAATCCAGTATTTCTGGTTTTCTTACCACATGGTGGCTTGCCAAGTGTTGCTAACACATGAATGCTCCTTCCCTCGATTTTGACGATCTTTCCATCAGCCGTCCCAGTGTACAAAACATCTGCAAAACAAGAATGATTCAGAAACATTACATGCGGTCATTAATGCATACCATATACAAATATTTTTAATTATTTATATTTAGTTATAACATTTTCTAAATGAACCATTCTTGTTTTTTTAAGTCTTTCTGTTTTTAATACGTTTATATCTTAAGATCTTCATATTGTCAGAGTGTGCAAGCACGCAATACAAAAATACCTAATCAATCACACAGTCCTAGACAACTCAACTTTCATCTAGTTTGGCCTGTCCTACTCCTCAGTGCGCACTGCCAAACAGCTGGGACAAACTGGGTGAAAGGTCACGCTTTGACTGAATTGCATTGTAAATACTGACCTCCAATGTTAGCAAGGGATTCTGGGCCGATAAGCCCATCCTCGAACAGTCGCTCTGCCTGTCTGAGTTTTAGGTTGGGCTCGTAACAGCCAGTCATCAGAGGTGGTTCACCGAGACTAATTATTAAACAAGAGGGGGAAAATAAACCAAAGAAGACATTCGTCAAAACTCATGTTCAGACGTTGAGGAGATGTTTGTGCTGAACTGAAGGGTGTTCTTACGGGAGAAGCCTGCAGGAGATGAAATGCCCTACATATCAACCGCAGAGGCATCAATTATTAACTATTCATGTCAGAACTAAAGCTTGGGACTTGGCTTAAGATGAATATTTATATTGGATTTTGTCAAGAACATTGCGGCAGCAGATCAGAACCAAAATAAATAAATTGGATTGGATGGAAAGGAATTATTAAAGAGGTTTTCCATCAGCATTAAAGAAATGGTGCATGCAAATATGAAAATTGTGTCTTCACTTCCTCTCACACATATTATTCCTTTCGGTCTTCTGTGAAACACAAAAGAAGATCTTTAGCAGAAAAACTCATGTACCATATGCTGAGTCTTCTAAAGTCCTCTGTCTTGTGTGAGGTACAGACAATTATTTGTAATGTCAATTAAATTCTTTTTTAATTTTCTTGAGTAACCTCAAGAGTAACACCATCTTTTCAAACCAGCATACTAGGTTTAACTTCATTTATATCAACTACCTCTAGTCTAAAAATCGTTTTCTGTATGTTGGATTGCAACATTTCCAGCTTGGCAACAGAATTTTACAGGAAGTTATTTTTGGTGTCTTGTAATAAGACATACAACCGGCATTTAGCAATAAAACACTGAGCAGGACCAGTGACTATAACTCACGGTATGAGAGGAACACGGTATGACACAATGTCCCAACTGTACTCCTCCATGCAACCCCTCATGCATCATTACATGCACATTCACGCTTATTGCTGCATGAGTAATATCCTTGTACATGCTTTACTCCACAAATTAATCATGTAGTAATTTCTATCCGAGTAGAGCAAAGTGTAACTGGAACATTTACACTCCCCATAAATATTTTCATGACTTTTCAAAGTCTGATACATTTTATAACCTTAAATTTCCAGGTCTTTTCATGACCAAGGAAACCCTGAATATCTGAAATACCATGTGGCTTGTGTGTTTTCCATTTCAAGCCAGTCCATGGTCAAGGTGTAGATCATTATGAGAGCAGAACGCTCACCTGAACACCTCTGGTTGAATGGGAGACTCCAACAGGAAGACGACCACCAGCAGAGGGAAGAGCAGGAAAGCCACTAATGTCAGTAATGTCACACGAAACACCTTCCCACTGTAAGAGCTGAAACACACAAACAACAGCATAGAAGTCCGGTATATTCATTTGAAGGGGACACATTTTACACAATTTAAATTGAATTAAGTTAAAAGTGCATATATGTGACCCTGGAGCACAAAACCAGTCTTAAGTCGCTGGGGGATATTTGTAGCAATAGCCAACAATACATAGTTTGGGTCAAAATGATAGATTTTTCTTTTATGCCAAAAATCGTTAGGATATTAAGTAAAGATCACGTTCCATGAAGATATTTTGTAAATGTCCTACCGTAAATATATCAAAACCTAATTTGTGATTAGTAATATGCATTGCTAAGAACTTAATTTGGACAACTTTAAAGATGATTTTCTCAATATTTTGATTTTTTTTGCACCCTCAGATTCTAGATTTTTAAATAGTTGTATCTCAGCCAAATATTTTCCTATCCTAACAAACCACACATCAATGGAAAGCTTATTTCTTCAGCTTTCAGATGGGTTTGAGGCCCAGGGTCAGATATGAATGTTTCCCGAAGCTGTCTTACCTTGTGGTTTTGTACTGTGGTTCGTGGGTTTCATCTGTAATTATCTGAGGTCTGTTCAACCTCCTGAACCGCAGTCCCTCGGACTCATTCATTCTGCTGTTGTTGTGTCGACTTTCTCTCTTTCACAGCTACGTTCAGTAAAACATAAGGCAAAATAAACGCTGCTCCAACAAACGACGCATTTATTCACTAACGTTACATCCCAAATCCAGCGCAGTTGAGTCTCGAGCGCGTCCTCCACAGTAATGATGTTCGGTTCTTGAACGAATCGTTCTTTTGAGCCGGTTCTCAGGAAGTAACCGGTTGAGCCGGTTTACAACCGAATCGAAATTTAGTTCCGGGTTGATGATGCAGGACGCACAGCCGAAGTAGCGACGAGTGAGTTGCACTGCCGAGGACTTGAATACAACATGGCACTGAGTTATCAGAAAAGAAATGCGTAGTGACGCCAGGAACCGATGAATCGGCTTGTTGAACCGGTTCAATGAGCCGAACTGTCCGAAAAGAACCGGTTCGCGGAAAAGAATCGGACTTTGCGTCTCTACTCCACAGCAGTGACGTGTGAACGGACAGACGTTGAGAACGGTGACGCTCGGATCATTTTTCAAAATAAAAGTCTTTCGCAAACATTTTTAGCAAGCAAAACGACTAAAATAGCTCACATAGCGTAATTTGGTGCTAATAAACAAACAAGTAAACACAAACTTTTAAGGAAAACGATATCGCATTATACGTACAGATAAAACCGCTAAATCAAGAAATTAAAAACAAAACAAGAACATTATGATGTGCTTGTACAAGTCAAAGCTTTTAAATGTTGCTTTACTGGAACAAAACTCCTAAAAGCATAAATAATAATCTAACAACATAAACAACGCAATCTTGTAATACATAATTCACAAAACTCATCATCCTTCAAAAGCTCAGTCAGCTTCACTTTTTTTGTTTGTGCACTTTAGCTTTTGTTGTCACCTTTATGTAAATCTTCAGGAATACATTTTTGTTCAAAGGACCTTGAACTTTGCATTTTGTTTGGTGGGCAGATTTTTTGCCTTTGCTTTTTGTATTTTTCTCTATTGATTGAATCTACGCACTCAGTTATAAATATATTCTTTTTTATTTTACTTAATTGGCACCGATTTTAAAACTCAAGTTATTGACTTTTGTACTGTTAATCTGCGCTTTATTTTAGAAATGTACTCTATTCTAGTTGTTCTACAACTCCCGTTATAGTAACTAATCAATATTTTTAATATTAAAAATTATTACATTTTTATTTCTAATTTTGACTTTAATTATGAAAAATACACTTTTATATCGTTTTATGGTTTATGGTGCTGCAGTTTGGATTGCCCTCAAGAGGCTTGATCTCAATGGTTGGTCTAATTTTTATAATAATCTGTCTGAAATGCAGTTAAACAGCGGTCAGCATCCTGGGGTTGCCATGGCAATGTCTTTTTGTAACCATCTTTGTTTTTACAATTGGAAAAATATCCTAAATTACTGAAAAGTAATTAGCTTTGCCTTTTGGCCACTGTTCTAAAATCAGTTGTGATGGAGCAGCAGGTGCATCTGACAGCACAAGGCAGTTTTGACTATGGCTTTGAATAATTGCACAATTTTTGCTGACATGCAAATCACATGCAAATGTAAAAGATGTGTTATGAGTGCTGACATAAGCTGTTATTTAGCAGATAACAGGATCATAGCTCTCCGGGAGGTTCACATTCCAAGTGGAGCCCGAGTAACCAGCATAAGACAAGTGCGTTTTTGACTAGTTCTTAGGTTAGATGTTGAGATTTAATCTAGGCTATGTATTAAATGAGTATTGTCTCTCCTTACAGATACTAGCTCATTCTTTCAGGCTTGACACTTCTCAGACAATACTTAAGGTATTTTGCGTAACCTTCCTGTGGGGTTTGAGACCTTTACTATCTGCTCCATATTTGTATAAAATGAAATAATTTTTAAATCAATTTGTAGATATGAAACAATCGAGGATGCCTAATTCCATTACATTCCTGCATGCCACCAAACAGCAAGCACATGTAAGTAAGTCCTTCCTTCGTGTCAAAGGTCTAAATCTGTTCATGTACGAGTGTCAGCTTTACATTTAGTCGTTTAGCTTTAGACAACAATGAAAATCAAAAGGAATTTGCAGCATCAGAAATTTCCTTTCTTTTATTATGGGCCAATATTTGGTCCCTAGAATTAATTTTAGGGACTTTTATTTATTTATTTAATTTTTTACATTCATGAGAGCATATTTATTTTCATGAGAGCATACATATATTTAAAAAAAATATTAAAATAGTGTGTCACCATCTTATATCAAACACCTGAATTTAATCAATCAATTTAAATAAATTCTCAAATCATCAAATGCCAGTAGCTGTAAATATTGCACATTAACCACACATGCGGAAATACAGTATATTTTACATAAATGGCTGACATACTACATTTTTGACTTGGTTAAATGAATTGTTCACCCCAAAAATGAAAATTTGCTGAAAATTAACTCACGCTCAGGCCATTCAAGATGTAGATTAGTTTGTTCCTTCATCAGATTTGTAGTAGTTGATCATTGCATCACTTGCTCACCAGTGGATGCTCTGCAGTGAATGGTAGCATTATATCACTTGCTCACCAATGGATCCTGTGTGTGTAGTGAATGGGTGCCGTCAGAATGGGAGTCCAAACAGCTGATAAAAGCATCACAATAATCCACACCACTCCAGTGCATCAGTTAATGTCGTGTGAAGTGAAAAATCCATCAAGATGTTTTAACATTTGCTTCTGGCCAAATTGCTTCAGGTCTATAATCCATGATAACGCTTCCTTCAGTGGAAAAGCCCATCTCCTGTTGTCCTCTCATTTTAAAATCCACGGCATATTTGTTCAGGACTGTTTTGGCTTGTAAACGATGCTTGATATTTGCATATTTCTCTCCTGATTCAGACGAGACGACTTTTTCACAGGAGGAAGCATTAATTATGGATTATGTATGGAGTCAATATAATGCCACATATATATGCAAAATAATAAAGTTTTGCAAAAGAAAATAAAGTTTTGCAAACGAAAATAAAAGTATTGAGAAAAAATAAATGTGTTTTTTGCAAACAAAAATAAAGAATTGCAAAATATAAATGAAACCGCACAAAAGCAATGATTTTGCAATACATATTTTCCATGGCCATATCTAGTAATTTATCTGCAACGCTGCTTTTATTTTGCGTTTGCGCAGCGCACGTGGGCCCTGCCCACATTGCAAGCGACTATATTAATATAAATTAATAATAAACGTATTAATAATAAAACACAATTAGTACCGAGATGCTTCACTGTACTTAATAAATAAATGAATTCTGGGTTCTAATCCACCCTCGTGTCGTTTTTTTTCTGACTGTAGCATTGTTTTTCAGATAAACTAGTATGTTAACTTAGCATGTTTCTTAAATATCTGCAAACATATTATGGTATTTTTCTGCTTTAGTAGAGTCAAAAACTTACATACAGCACCGTTAATGCTTTATTTGTTTTTTAGAAAAACACAGCTTTTCACTTCACAAGATGTTAACTGATGGACTGCAGTGGTGTGGATTAGTTGTGGATGATTGTGATGTTTTTATAAGCTGTTTGGACTCTCATTCTGACGGCACCCATTCACTGCAGAGCATCCATTGCTGAGCAAGTGATGCAATGCTTCATTTATACAAATCTGATCTAATGAAGAAACAAACTCATCTACATCACGGATGGCCTGAGGGTAAGGGTTAGTTTTGGGTGAACTGTTCCTTTAATGTGTGTCCATGGTCATTTCTCTCTGTTTATTATGCTATCATTTCTTAGTCATATTTTCAGGATTGGCTATTTATGTGTTCATTTGTTCGTGTTCTTTGTACCCAGGCCGTACGTCCTTGAAGTGGCCAAAAACTACCAGCATGGTATGACAACTTCTGGACTTTTTTCCCCTCTATCTTTATTACATTAACAAAAAATGCCATCACTTTCCTTATGAATATAGTCAATCCAAGACCCAGAAGTATTCCCATGACTGTTATTAATAAAACCCTGAAGTCGAGACTACAGAGCATTGTGAAAAGGGTGAGACGTTCGACTCAGTCCGCAGTCTCTAATACTGAAACTGCAAAACAAATTTAGTTTCAAACTACCTCGATGACAAAGTGTGAACATTGCTCTCTCGTGTCTGCTCTTATTGCAGATTGAAAGATTAGAAGAACAGTTGCCTCAAATCAAACTGAAACACCATGAAAGACTGACAAAGGTGAACTTCTGATCTGATGCTATGTTTAACTCGGTCTTCTTTCCTGCTTTGATGTTTTTCCTGTTGAAACAGAATGTTGCTCATTCATTTTGAAGTATAAGAGGCTTTAGGTCACAGATGATTTGCTACTTGCTATTAGGCCTAGGCCGAGAGCATTTGACTGGACATACACAAAAGACATACATTTCTGTAAGTCATCAGGAGGATAGACTGTACATTTTATATTCAAATATATGTTTCTTCACAAACGAATGCAGGTAAAATGTTATTCCTCATTTGTAGCTGTGTGACTATTATCAAAATGTCAAAATAAGCATTACTAAACTAATCTATATCAACAATGTAATATATTTCGCATATAAGTGAATGTCATGTGATTATTATTTGCCATAATAATGTAATCTCAGCGTCTATTTGTTTCAGATGGAGTTGTATAAGTAACTCAATAAATCATGTATTTTGTCTGTGTAGTCAGGTTTAAAATGCATGAATGTGATTTCATTATATATACACACGTCTATCTACAGATAAATGCTTCAATATACTTCACTTTTCTGAGCCATTTTTGCAAAACCTTTTATCCAGTTGGATTTTTACTCAGGTGTAGAGAATTTCTTTAACTATCAACATGAGACACTAACGTTTCATAATCCATTCAAGATGTAGACGAGTTTACCGATTTGGAGAAAGTTAGCACTGCATCACTTGCTCACCAGTGGATCCTCTGCAGTGAATGGGTGCCGTCAGAATGAGAGTCCA
>NW_015547668.1:1908713-1912299 GCF_001515605.1 Sinocyclocheilus anshuiensis | reverse complement strand
CTGTCTTTATGAATGGGTAATCATGAATCACTGACTCACTAGATTCGTTTAAAAACCACTGTGTTTGAATGGAAATGCGCAGCAGCTCAGCTGTTACTTTGTTTTAAACTATTTTCGACGACGAAATAGAGCAAAATCAGACAATAGTGTTATAGTCAGACAATGTAAGTCACTTAATATTAACTTATTAGGCTTTGTAGACAGATAAGTTGAGAGTGACTTTGAAGGACCAGCACCACATCCTCTTGTACCACTGTTTGAAGAATTTATCTTCCAGAATCTGGCAGTAAGTTTTCGGAGTTAATTTTTAGTCCATCTCGAGATTTTATCTGTAGAAGATAACCTGCTTAATTATGCACACCTGAATATAAGGCGTTTTTCACTTCCAGCCTTCATGAACAATAATATAAATTATAAGTGATTAAATACAAAATTAATAGTAAAAAATACAGTGCATGCATAATTATTATGCAAGTTGATATTCTGATTATATTTTTTTCCAAGCACATTTGACCAATTCCAAACGACATCAATCTTGATAACTACTATTAATCTTGTATTTAATAATTTATAACTCATATATAATTATTAATGAAGGCTGGAAGTGAAAAATGTCTTATATTCAGGTGTGCATAATTATTAAGCACATTTTCTTGTACAGATAAAATGAGCCAAAAAAGAGATTTAACTCAGACTGAAAGTAAAATAATACAATACTAGAAATTGCAAAGTTAATGCATAACCATTGGACAGCAAAATGCTCAGTGGGTCAGCAGGGTCAGTCAAAAACATGTGGAGAAGAAAAGATGCATGTTAACTGCAAAAGAATTAGGAATTAAGGTGAAGAATTAGGTGTGAAATAACCAGGAACCATTTAGTCTCCAGCACCACCTTCGCGAAACGAACATTTTCTCCACAAAACTCAGATCGCGCGTGTGCAAAATGCACTTTTTTGCGCTCAAAATATGATAATTCGCGCGCAGAATTGTGGCAGAGATCTAAGCCTATAGGTATTCAGCTTAATTCTCAGAGAAAAAAAAAAAAAGACTAGTCACGAAATGAAAGCTTAAAGGCCTGATTATAGCAAGGGACCTTATTACAAGTTCATTATTTTTGAATTTGTGTTACTTTTGATACATTTTCACACTTGGTTCGGCATTCCTCTTGCAAAAGCCTCCTGACAGCACTTTGTGGAGACATCGCTCCTCTTTTACATGCTCTGTTGATCAAAAATGGCCTTGGACCAGAACGTTTATTTAGTTTTATTTCACAACTTTCAGGAATGTGTACTCACTTTTTGCAACATTTTATCACTTTGATAAGCAAAAAAAAAAAGAAAAAAAAAAATCTTTGGTAATTGATCAAGCAGACTTGCTGGAACATTGCATCTCCAAAGAACCCTAATATGTGCGGAGTAATTGCTGAATTATTTTATGTGCACTAACTGAGTCATCATATGTCCATTCGTCTTATTTATTTTTTAAATATCAATATAATTTATATAAAGAGGCATACGTGTTTTGTGCCAAGTGCTGTGACTGGTCATTGTTTATTTTTGAGAGTTTTAGAAGTAGAAACATTCAAAGTATCTTAATACAAGGAGCATATATCATAACTATTACACAATGTCAACTTCACCTCCCATTATGAACAGACCTCGGCTCACAGCTAAAACTTGGATCAATCTTTGCGGTTCATAAAACTACACCAGTAGGACAGACACATTTCCTTGCTGCTTGATCAAACCCAATTCCCCACAAGAAAAACAGCATTGCGGTACTTGTCTCCACTTGTTTATTGGTACAGAAAACGTTGTCGTTCTGAGCAATGACTTCCCCGTACAACCCACCAAGATGTTCTGAAAAAGTACCAAAATATATATTCCAAAATACGTCGTATATAAACCTTAATGAATCAGATGGGCGCTTCAAGACCGAGGGCAATGAGCAAACTATTTTGCAGTGCGGACTTCAACTCTATAACTGCGGTTTACTGAATTATTACCAAATAAGGCATTGATCCCAATGTCAGCCTTCTGATCAAAAAGTAAGAAGCCGATTTATTACAGACATTAGGATCAATGATAAAATTGTTCTGAATCACTAACAAGAAACAAGGGAGAAAGGAATGTCAGTGTAATTCAGCATCTGAGAGCATTTCGACAGGATTATTGTGGGCGATGGCTTCATCAGGAAAAAAAGAAATAGACGAGCATCTTTCACCACATTATTTAAAAAAAAATGTATTTGATCAATTACATACTGGTGTTCAGAAAAAAAAAAGGTCACAAATACTGACACAATGATCCACTACTGAAAATAAGAAAAGAAAAAGAGCATTCAAATTAAGCTGATGGTTACTGAAAAAACACTATGTACATAAACGAGGGTACGATGGACGAGACGGATACATCAGGAGGACACAGACTCGTGTGTCATCACTTCTGCTACCATACTGCGCTTCGTTCATTCAGTTATCAATTACAGACGTCGTCGACGGGAATATTAAACAAATCAGAACAAAAAACAAAGAACAAATGGTCTGGGTTAACAGTTCTAGTTGCGTGCGTCTTTGAATCGTTTAAAACTAAAACGCTCTTTCTTATAGAGCTATCCTTAAAATTTTCCCAGTGGTCTGAATTCAAAGGGGAAAGTGTCCTGAAAATAATCAGCACCTTCAGGAACAGCTCTTCTATTCAGTTTTGGATTTTTTGCTGTCGTTGCCGTTTTCCTCCTCTGGCTTTCGCTTCTTGGTGCTCTCCTCTATGTTGCTCCCAAGGTGTGGGGAGAAGGTGATAATCATACAGGTCATGTTGTCACATCCTGTACCATCTCCTGAAGTGTCTGGTGCTAAGCAGTGGTCCAGCAGCTAGACGGTAAGAGAGAGAGAAAAAAAGAGACACTTAGCAAGTTGACTGATTTTTTCCCCTTCATGGTTCTAATGACTACAAGACTATTAGTAACAAATAATAATTTATTAATGCCAATAGCAATTGTTTTTTAAAGGTTTAATTTCAGAAAACTGCATAAATACATATTTCAGTGGTGGTTTCCAATACCAGTGAAATTGTTCTGAAAACGGCACCATTGTCATTTCCGTTTTCCGTTTTAAATTTGCACTTTAAACACACAAAACGGGAATCTTTGAAAACGGTGACGTCATGCGCGTGCGTAGTACGTGTCAATTTTAAAGGCAAGTGCGGACAAACGTACACAACAATGGCGGTGTACATGGTACTGTTGTTGCTGCTCAAGAGTTTGCTAACGCTTCTTCAGCAAAGTGTGGATTTACTTCACCAATATTACAACCAACAGCAGAGACGCATCATATACAACCCCTAGACTGTACAAAAACATGGACGTAGTGTCCGTGACGTCACCCGTAGATTTCCGAAGAGTAAATTTGGGCATTTTAACATGGGGAGTCTATGGGATTGACTCCCTTTTGCAGCCAGCCTCTAGCGGCCAGTTGATGAATTACAGTTTAAGCCACTTCCTTGTTCACAAGAGAGAGGGGGAGGTTGCCGCTTGTATACAACATATAATCGTCACTTCCCTACAGGTACTGTTTACTAACAAGGGGACAG
>NW_015547668.1:1901536-1908583 GCF_001515605.1 Sinocyclocheilus anshuiensis | reverse complement strand
TACTGTTTACTAACAAGGTGACAGCGCCAACTACTGGCCTGGCATATGTAATACAGCGTTTTTGGCCGTTTTCGCAGATGTGTAAACACGAATCATATTGAAAACGTTGTCGTGTATACCTGAAAAATGTTAAAAATACAAGGGAAAAACGTTTCCGTTTTTAACTACACCGTTGTCGCGTAAACGTAGCCTGACTCTGTTTGCATATTTAACATTAACATCTTGCCAAGAAGGGAATTTTAAATCAAGAGCACTTCTCACAGATCCACAGAGCTGCATTACTGAAATCATAAGCACTTTTAAGCACACACACTTTTTTTTTTTCTCTTCCCAAAACAACACTTTCCAGTACTTACCTCTTCAATAATGGCAGACAGGGGTCTGTTTTTACCAGCCTCAGTTTTCAATCTCTCATTTACAAAGTCCAGCACTTCTTGACTGCTCATCACGTTCCTTTAAAAACACGAAGACAAATGTAAACACACAGACAATTTAATCAGCTCATTACAGTTCTTATCTGAAAACTGCAAAAAACTAAACAAAAAAAAAACTGACAATGCATTTCTCATGGAGGGGACATACACAAATCACAGTTGACAGCCTAATTGAATAAGACTAGAAGCTACAAATTGCTTTTCAATTACATTTTATTCATCATAATATTTTTGAATTTGTCCAGAAATGATTTAAGTGATTTTACCCCAATTAGAGGAACAATCATTTCATCTAAAACTGCTACTATAGCCAATTACATGCATAAGGTAGATCCAAGAACTCACAGTTAAATGCAATGGAAAAAAAGCCAAATGAACAAGTATAATCTTGAATCATTCACTTATAATAATTTCAGGCTATATAACTAGCAAAATCGAGCAAATATATTATGAATACTACATTTACAACTTGCAAAAACACTGTGAAAATTCAAAACATAACACACAAAATCATGTTAGTTATATTGAGTTATTAGTCTTACCAGATGCCATCACAGGCAATAACCATAAACTCATGGTCTTCATTGAGAGTCAGCACTTTGACATCAGGTAGAGCAGAGATCATCTGTTCCTCTGGGGGAAGAGCCTTGTTCCTTTTATAAAAGTGATCACCTACAAGAAAACACAGTGCTAACATTTTCTGCGGTTCTTAATCTAATAAGGAAATGTGCAAAATCAAACATTTGCGAAGATAAATGAGCCAGTAAGCAGCAGTGTTACCAATCGCTCTGGAGAGGTTCAGGCCTCCATTGACGCGGCCGTCCATCGTCACCTTCCCACCAGCATTCTTTATTCTGGTCAGCTCCAGCTCGTCCTCTGGCTTGTGGTCATAGGACATGTCCACCGCCTTTCCCTTTTCAGACACCACACATCTGGAGTCTCCAGCGTTGGCCACGATGAGCTGCTTCCCACGAATAAGAGCAACTACAGCTGTGGTGCCACTGTCTGAACCTGGCTGAATAACCGAGAAGAACAAAAGTACATAAAACAGACTATGCACATGGTCATGTGACCCACTCCTTACACAACTTATTTTAAGTTTTCAAAGCATTCACTCGAGGAAGAATTTGTTCACTTAAAACAGTATGCTTATTTTATTTATTTTTCAAAATTACTATTAAGCAAAATCTTATTTGCTACAGCAGAGGGGATGATTTGTCCTAAAATTCTCCATTTGTGTTCCACAGGAGAAAAAAAAAAAGTAGCAAACAGGTTTCAGAAGAACAGGAACAACATGAAGGCATCATGAACTTCAGTTCAGGATAGAATGAGGTCAGAAACATCACATATTTAATTTCATAAATATACACTACATTTTCCACAATTAACCACATCTTAAGAGGCCATGCGACTTATGCTAACCTCCTCTTTTCCATCCATCCCCGGCAAGCACATATCCTCCTCTTCATCACTATCCTCTTCCTCTCCCTCTTCTGTGTCATCCTCTTCATCGTTCTCACTGCTGTGTTCACCGTCCTCCTCACTGCAGTCCTATTGGCCACAACAAAAATAATAGTTACAATGATAAACACTTGTGTGCAAAGTAGCACTTTTTTAAATGATTAATATTGCAAAAATGCTAGTATTTTTGAAAATAGCATTCAGTACACAGTATATACTGTGCCATACTCTGAATGTACACTAGTTTAAAATTTGGGGTTGATAAATTAAAAAAGAAAAATACAGAAAAAAACAACAACAAAAACCGTAATATGGTTTAACATTACAGCTTAAAATAACTTTTCTATTTGAATATATTTTAAAACGTAATTTATTTCTGAGATTCAAAGCTGAATTTTCAGCATCATTACCGCTGTCTTCAGTGTCACATGATCCTTCAGAAATCATTTTAATATGCTGATTTGCTGCTCAAGAAACATTTCTCATTAAGCAGCAAAAATGGTTTTCAGCATGGATAATATTTTTGTACCTTGATGCATTTTTTCCCCAGGATTCTTCAATGAAAAGAAAGTCTCTCCTGATCAATTTAATGCAACCTTGCTAAATAAAAGTATTAGTTTAAAAAAAATAAAATAAATAAATAAAATACCAATGACTGACCCCAAACTTTTGAATGGTAGTGTTGTATTTAATTTTTTTTGCCATATCAGCTTCTTGAATGGATGTGTATTAGGCTAGTAAGCGATGTAGTCAATTAATTTTGTGCAAAGCTGCTATAAAATGTGTATTGTGAAAAGCACTATACAAAAACTTGACCTGACCATTACAAACAAAACTTACTCTCCAGATACCAGGTCAACTGTATTTGAGATTGAACCTGCAATGCAAGCAATTACACAAACCTAGTGCTGAACTGTCCAAACATGCTCGATTTACCCCCTCACCTCTTCCTCACTACCGTCCTCTTCATCTTCTCCCTCCTCCGACTCTTCACAGTCCTCAAAGAACTTGGACTTGGCACTTCCTGGAGCAGGAGCTGCAGACGAAGAGCAGGAAGGACCGGCATCCCCAGTCGACCCAGACTTCTCAGCGGATCCATCAGAAGCAGAGCCACCTCCGGACGCAGCCGCCCGTCTGCAGGCCCTCATCTTGGAGCCTCCGGCCGCATCTCCAGCACCGGCTGCCTTCTCCTTCCCATTGCTGTCGGCTTCAGAAGCCCCGCTTTCCGTCTCACCATTGATTCCCTTCTCAGCACGAGATTTCTCTCCCTCCTCAGACTCTTTAGAGGCACCTGGACATGGCTTTTTGGCATTTTTGTTTTGGTTCTGTCCGAAGCGGCTAAGCAGCTCCTCAATTGTCATGGTGGCCTCTTCATGCAGCAGAGCTGCTTCTTCATTATCAACTGACAAGAAAGGTGAACGTTAATTTGTAGCAGTTCAATTGTGCATGCATTTTACAACCCAGCGGCCAGTTGCTCAAAATGTTGAATCTTGATCAGAACGATCTGGATTTGGAAATCCCGGATATCTTACTTTTGTGCTGGTTTTTCAAAGCAAAATTAAATTGGATCACCCTGATCTAGATACACACTTTTTCCAAATCTGGATTTCTAGTGCTCTACGGAGCCATCGGTCCATCTCTGATGATTGTGCTAATGTAGTTTACAATCAGTAATAATAAAAAAAAAAAAACGTTAAATTATTAAATATAATAATTTATTTGATATTGGCAGCTGTTTGGGGATATATTACATGTTACAAATATTGTATTTTTTGGAACAGTTTTAAAGTTATTACATTTTTGCTCCTGAAATCCACCCTTCTGCTGGGATCAGAATAATCCATTTTTTTTTGGATCAAAAGTATCCCGATCTTACTAAAACGTTCTGAACACAAACTGAGGGTTTAATCCAGATCAAAACCAGATTGGATTTTTTGATCTAATCAGAATTCAGAATCCCTTTTTTCTTTTGAACAACCCATTTTCAAGATCTGATTCAATCCGATGGCCAAAATCCGATCAGATCACCTTTGAACAACTGGCCCCAGGAGACAAAACACTAACTAGGGCTCATTATCAACAACTCTCATTATATGATGTCACAATTGCTTGCTATTAATACATTGCAAAGTAACATTATGTAAAGTTTCATTCAGAAATAACACCATATACCATTAAAAAAGGACAAATATAAATGGTGGTCTATCAATATTAATGTTACGTTTATTTTAAAACTCTTGAAAATAAGTACATTTGAAAACATTTCTCAGGCACAAGACATTGAATACATACCAATAAAATGCTATAAAAGTATCTAAAGCATTTAGAAAGCATCTTATAACTTCCAACAGGGCTTCAAAATTACATAAAAACGTTCTAAAAGACGACAAAATCTTTAAAATAATCTAAAACTACAAATCAAGACATTTCTTCATTTAAATCACTCCCAAATTTCTGGAATTGTACAATTTTATTTTATTTTGAATTATTTTAATCAAGGACACTCAATTTAAATGAAAGCGAAGAGTGCCTTGGAATATTGTTGTGGATTGTAGGGGGCCTTCGAGTCCAAAGGTTAGAGAAACATCAGTATGCCATATATAAAACTAGAGCCCGACCGATATATCGTTTTGCCGATATTATCGGCAAACTTTTGACTGGTACTGTACTATAATATACACAAAGAATATCGGCCGATAGATCGGTATCGGCCTTTTTTTTTTACTCCCTAATATCGGTATCGGCCCAAAAAAACCCATATCGGTCGGGCTCTATATAAAACCCCAACACTAACCATCATCTTCATCTGCTACTTTTTCTGTTTCTTCCTGAAGACGTCCAGCGATCTGAACGAGCTCCTTGATGACTTCCTCTGTGGTGATTCGGGCATCTATAGCCAGGAACGCATCTTCCAGAGCCTGGGAATAAGATATCATCTAATTAGACTCCGGAAAGTCACATGATAGACATTAATGACAATAAAACAGAGCGATTTTCTGCTAAATCCTGCTGTCTTCGAATCACCTCAGAATGATCGTATTTACAAGCTCGGCTCATGTGAACTCTACCAAAATGCCACAGAGTCGGGAGCATGTGTCAATTAAAGGATTATAGCGGGCACAAACTGATATGGGTCATAATCAGAAGAGCACAACAAACAACTATAAGAGGTGCAGCAAGAGTTACCTTCTGCAGTTTGCCATCCTTATACGCCTTCTGCTCTTTAATGACGTCAGGTAAGTACTTGGAGCAATACAGAGCAACCTCTTCACCTGGAGAGACACAGTAAAAGACTCACAAAATGAAATGATCAACAGGATAACTCATTCTTGAATATTATACACCATTTTCACCTCATTCTGGAATAGTTCACCCAAATAATGATTTGACCTACTGACCGTTCATCTCAGCACAAGGGGAGATTTTTAGTGAATAATGACTTTAAAGGGATAGTTCACTCCAAAAGGTGATATTTTGAAGAATGTTGATAACCAAAGAGTTGACGGTAGCCATCGGCTTCCATAGTACTTTTTCCATACTATTGAAGACGATGGCTACCGTTGACTGTTTTGTTACCAATATTCTTCAAAATGTTTTCTTTTGTTCAGTAAAACAAAAGAAACTGACACAGATTTGGAACAACTTGAGGTTGAGTAAATTATGACAATCTTCATTTTTGGGTGCACTATACCTTTAAAGGAACAGTTCACCCAAAAAAGAAACCATTTAAAAAGGTCATTTGCTCACAGTCATGTTGTTCCAACCTGTATAACTTTCATCTGTGGACCATAAACGGTGATATTTTGAAGAATACTGGTAACTCTTTTGGTGACCACTGACTTTCACCATATGGACAAAGAAAACACGTGAGACTTCTCAAAATATCTTTTATGTTCAACAGAAGGAGGGGGTGAACTATCACAATACTATAATATATGGACTATTTGTATGGTTCATTTGGTGGCTTGATATGCTTTACTAAAATGAAACAAAAACATTTGTTGTCCAAGTAAAAAGTAGCAGTTTGAATGTGAGAAACAGAAATATAATTTTTGGGCGTATTCTCTCTTTAAAATCTCTTACGCACACGTTGTGGGTAGGCATGGGCCGATTACCGGTTTCAAGGTATACCGCGATTGTCACGGTTTCAAAACCGCTAATATTTTCCGTTATACCGTTCCTGCGGTATGCGCTGTTTTTCATGTCTCCTCAAAGACTGAAAGTGTAGGAATCCCTCAGGTTGAGTGCAGTGTAGAGAGTAACACGAGCCTCCTCCTATTGGTGCGAGCGAGCGGTCAGTCACGTGCGTGTAGGATGGACGAGCTTAAAGGGTTAGTTCACCCAAAAAGGAAAATTAGCCCATAAATTACTCACCCTCAAGTCATCCTAGGTGTATATGACTTTCTTCTTTCAGACGAATCCAGTCGGAGTTATATTAAAAATTGTCTTTGATCTTTCAAGCTCTGTCTTTGTACTCAGCGGGTGTTGCAGTGCTTCGGTTCAAATGACGTGAAATAAAAAGCACCCTTCCACAAAAAAAAGTGTCTCACACGGCTCCGGGGGGTGAACAAAGGCCTCCTGTAGCGAATCGATGCGTTTTTGTAAGAAAAATATCCATATTCAAAACGTAATAATCACTTTAATGAGCTTGCGCCAACAGTTATACACAGAAGTAGTTCCGGGGGAATGACGTATGGGGTCAGCGCTGCGCATGCACCGGTGAGTCTTGTGAAAACCAACGTTTGTTTACAGGATCAAAAGCAGCAAAGTTTCCTTACTTTAGCAAAGGAAAACTAGTCTCCTCTTGGCTTATATCGAAATCCTCCGACATTCTTCTTTACAAATCCTCGTTTTGTACTTCTAATTAGTGACCGTTGTTTTGTTTCGATCTCTCCGCGTGCGTCATTTCTGAGCGGCGCATGCGCAAAGCTGACCTCATACGTCATTCCCCCGGAACTGCTTCCGTTTAAAACAGTGAGCGCAAGCTAGATTCAAGTGATTATTACGTTTTGAATATGGATATTTTTCTTACAAAAACGCATCGATTCGTTACAGGAGTCTTTGTTCACGCCCCGGAGCCGTGTGAGGCACTTTTTTTTGTGGAAGGGTGCTTTTTATTTCACATCATTTGAACCGAAGCACTGCAACACCC
>NW_015547668.1:1900885-1901153 GCF_001515605.1 Sinocyclocheilus anshuiensis | reverse complement strand
TCTGAAAGAAGAAAGTCATATACACCTAGGATGCATCGGGGGTGAGTAAAACACAGCCTAATTTTCATTTTTGACTGAACTAACCCTTTAAGGAGCTTCCCCTGGAACTTACGCGATCGGCAATCGGCTGTTTTTTGTCTTATTGCAAGCAACTCGTCTCTGTCCTGGACTTACACAAACTGCGTTGCAATGCAATAGTTTTCCAAAATGTCATTTATGTGAAAATATGAAGTCTGTAAACACCCGTTAACGCAGGCCAGAGACGCTG
>NW_015547668.1:1899140-1900848 GCF_001515605.1 Sinocyclocheilus anshuiensis | reverse complement strand
AAATTCTACTGTTCCTAATATTCTGTATGTTGCTCAAAAACAAAATATATTGTGTTCAGCAGAAAAAAAGTTTTTTTTTAACCTAGTCATTTAAAAATAAGACATTTTAGATCTGTAACGACAATACCGTGATACCGTGAAATTTTTGCTTACGGTTATCATACCGTCAAAATCTCATACCGGCCCATGCCTAGTTGTGGGCTACAAAGGTTACCAGCTTACCGCCATGTCCATCATAGACCGCAAACATCGCAGTTTCATCATCCAACTCTGGGATGCAGTTGTGCGCGTCCTATGAAACAAAACAAGCCATAAAACAGGAGCTAGAGTCACTCTGACCTCACTGGCGCCAAAATAAATCACTCCTGCCATACAAAACACAACACAACACACACTACAGAACTAACACGCTCACAACTGCATGAACCCCTGGAAGCATTAATCATCCAATACGCTTTAATTACACCGGCTAAAGGTCATTCTCTCGTGTTTATGTTCAGATATCATTAGCAAGCCACAAAGCAGCGGCAGAGAGTGAATGAAACTGTGTTTTACCTCCATAGACACTCGCCAGCCCTGCATGGCCGCGAAGCCGAAGAGCATGCTCTCATTCCCGCCGTTGCTTGCGGTCTTCTCCGTGTTGGGTTGAGACAAGTAAGCTCCCATGATGTATGCAATGAGGTTTCGTTAAAGAAAAGCGCGTAATACTAAAGAAATCCGGTTTGCTGATTTCAAAGACAGGTGAAACGTCTGTGCAAACTAGGTACTTGTCACATTTCAGTGTGCAGTGGCCCTTAGATGAGAGCAGACCGGTGTGTTACCCTGCTGCTGCTAGCTGACGGGCTGCTAACGCTGCTGGAGTTTCGAAATGAACAAACACAGATGAAAGAAGAGTCCCGGCGAGTCTGTCAGAACCTGAGCGAACTTTAAACACGGAGGGGATAAATGCTGATTCGAATTGAGTCTCTTTTAAAACACAGAAAAGCCCTTAACACGTGTGAGTCAACATATCAACAGTCCACCAGCAAACCCATTTCACAGAGGGCGGACTTTAGGCACACCGGAAGCGGAAGTCTGCTCATGTAGCGATGAGTCGATCGCGAACGATTCGTTCATTTTGAATGAATCCCTAGCGAGTTGTCTCAGAGAGTGATTCGTTCATTTTTCTTCGTTTACGAACGAAATGCTTGTGGAGGTGAACTAATCAATTAAAGTCCTCAAGAGTCAATTCCCCTGCGTAGCCCATAAGGGTGTCACGTGACAAAAGACCGAACGCCTCGGGCAATGAGCGAAATGACTTGAGTGAGGACTCGTTCATTTGGTGGAACGAGATTCAGAGAACCGAGTCAGTAATGATCCGATCAGATCACGCGTGCGCATGGCTCATGAAAATTAGGGGCGGGATTTTGACTCGAATCTTTGGAATCGCGCTAGCTAAAAAGATTCATTTATATTTACCCACTGTCATTTAATTTAGTGAGGATATGTTGACCGATTGGAAAAATTCGTGTAAAATTACTTGATTTGATTTCTTTAATGTCTTTATTGTCCACTATTTAGACTCTATTTCATAAAAATGTATTTAAAAAAAAAAGTAAGCAGTAAGCAGTAAGCAAACTGAGGCACTTTTTACCAGCTGGTGTCAAACTGAATTTTTATGGACGCAGTATAACTCCTCAAGTTCTCACTGGTGTCCATATATATATAT
>NW_015547668.1:1880286-1899085 GCF_001515605.1 Sinocyclocheilus anshuiensis | reverse complement strand
TGTATGTGTGTGTGTGTATAACGTGTATTGAAACGTTAGATCGTCTTTTCTTTTTGTGTGATACGGAGTAGTCAGGTTTGGTATTTTTCTTGAAAACAAAGATTTTGAATTTGTTATTAATTTCCTGTTATGTTTTGGGAAGTTTTTTATTCACAAGTGTCGATGGTTTAAATCTAAACCCAACTTTATTCAATGGTATAACGAGGAAAAACTCTTATACAAACCTTTAAAATTTGTTAAGAACAAGAAAGCCCTTAAGTTGACTTCTCTCTTGGATTTGTATAATTTAATTTAAAAGCCCATTTGTTGTATTTTATTTTTGAAGCATCTTATGTAGCCTATTTCTTTTCTTTTTCTTTTTTTCTGTTTTTGGTTATGCTCAACCAAGGCTGAATAAGAAGTGTTACATTCAGGAATGTGATTTTGTAACTGTTTTGGTTGTAAAGTTGATGCAATTAAAAAAAAAAAAACCTCAAGAATCCACAGGGGCACGTTCAAGCTCAAACCGGTGTGCAACGTTTTGATACGGTTTCATATAGATCATAACACAGTCTTGGAGGTAAGAAGTGGATTATCCTTCACCTGAAATGTTTGTCTTTTCATCCTGAAATGCGAGGCAAATGTTGGATCACAATAATTAGGAACCACAGTTTCCACAAATCCCTTCATTTGATTGGGATGTTCTCTTTTATTCTGGACGGCAAGGGCAGTGACTGTACCATCGAGCGTATTTTGCAGTATTAAACACGTATTTATACCGATTTCATCAGGCTCCGAAAATTCTTCAAAAAGAACACAAAGAATGGCCTTCTCAGCTGCCATAGTTGCAACTCTTGCATCATCAGAACAGGGTGTTCAACGCACCACCGTTTCCGTTTAAAAAACGTTTTGCACGTTTTGTCGGGGCTGAACGCAGCCCTGGACTCTGAATCAATTGCTTCGCAAAATGATTAGCTGTTTCCAAGCGCTCGAAACGCCACATGTTGGCAGCACCTGCTGGTTAAAACGGTGTAAATGCAACGAAAACTTGTATAAAAACATGTATAAATGTCACCTTTTACAAACCAATTAAAAATTGTTTTCATGAAAATTATGTATAGTTATGTAATGCTACTGTGCAGCATCCACCTGGACAATGCGACGGCAGCCATAGTGCGCCATAATGCCCAGCACACACCAGCTTTACTGGTGGAGAGGAGGCAGAGTGATGAAGCCAATCAGTAGATATGGGGATTGATTGTTAGGAGGCCATGATGATCCATTGGGCAAATTTGGCCAGGATGCCGAGGTCACACCTCTACTCTTTTCGAAAGACATCCTGGGATTTTTAATGACCACAGAGAGTCAGGACCTTGGTTTAACATCTCATCCGAAGGACAGTGCTTGTTGACAGTATAGTGCCCCTATCAATCAATATACTGGGGCGTTAGGACCCACACAGACCACAGGGTGAGCACCCCCTGCTGGCCTCACTAACACCTCTTCCAGCAGCAACCTAGTTACTGACCAGGCTCAACCCTGCTTAGCTTCAGTGGGCAACCAGTCTTGGGCTACAGGGTGATATGGCTGGTTGGTTCATTTTTATAATGGTTAATTTTTAATGTATATATTTTCCATACTAAGAAAGTAAATGTCTACCAATTCTTTTTCAGTGTTTCTTTCTATAATTTGATTATAGACCTTGAATCTTAAAAATTTCGTGAGAATTTATGAAATTAGGATAAAAACTTTAAGATGAACCATCTCATTGTCTGCACTGCACAATCACTACAAACAAACAGACAATACACACACACACACACACACACACACACACACACACACAGCAACAGACAGACATGAATGAAAACTTTGTAAACATTCACAACAAAATGGGCATAAATAAATAAACACCAGAATATCACAAGATACAATCGTGTAAACCTCAATAGGTATAAACAGTAACAGCCTCATTGATAGCATGAATAGTAAAAAAGTAAGCAGACAGAGTGTGTTTATAATGAAGTGATCTAAAAGCTCATAAAAGCTCTTTTTTCAGTTGTTTCCTTTGCATGAGGAACAAGGAAATAAAGCTGAGCAGAGTGCCTTACTTGAAGAAAAAAATACAAAATACTCTTGTAGGATAGCAGGATAGTTCAAATGAATTTATTTAAAGCTAGTTTTGTGTATTTTTGCGACTTTGGAGCCCTTACAGTTAAAGGGATAGTTCACCCAAAAATGAACTATCATTAATTACTCACCCTCATGTCGTTCCAAACCCGTAAGACCTTCGTTCATCTTCAAAACACAAATTAAGATATTTTTAAAGAAATCCGAGCGCTTTCTGACACTCCATAGACAGCAAGAGTTCTACCACGGTCAAGGCCCAGAAAAGTGAGAGTAAGAACATTTTCAAAATAGTCCATGTTGACATCAGTGATTCAACAACTGAAGAGTTCAGATGCAAAAGCCTCTAAGTACGTCTGATGTTTTTCTTTAAAATTAACATTTCTTTCTGGCTACTATGTATAGGTTTCTATGTAAGTACTGGTACTTCTTAATGGGTTGGGGCTGGGATTTAGCGCATTTGAAGTGAAAGTACTTGATGAACATATACTGTGTGTGGAGAGCATTCAATCAGTATCGTTATCTAATTTTGGACCAAGATGGCTTTTAGAGGCTTTTGCATTGGAACTCTTCAATTCTTCTCCTCCGCGTCACCCTAGGGCGGTTGAACCACTGATGTCACATAGTCCTTACTACGTTTCTGTGCCTTGAACATGGTAGTTCCCTTGCTGTCTAGGGTCAGAAAGCTCATGGATTTCATCAAAAATATCTTAATTTGATTGATGAACGAAGGTCTTACAGGTTTGGAACGACATGAGGGTGAGAAATTAAAGACAGAATTTTCATTTTTGGGTGAACTAACCCTTTAAGTTAGGGTGACCATACGTGCCATTTTCCCTGGCCAGGATTTCTATATTGCCAAAGCCAAAACCTAGATATATTAGGCAATATAGAAATCCTGGCCAGGACGCGTCCTGGGAAAATGGCACGTATGGTCACCCTACTTTAAATGAGTGGAACTCACTGTCATAAATATATCACTGTCGTGATTACAGTGGAAAGCTGTACACATGCATTTGTCTGCCAGAAAGTAATTTAATAAAAACAAATTCTTTATTATTATTATTATTATTATATTATTTTTTGCCTAATTTCATAATGCTTACCAAACTTACATACTCCTTCAACAGAAGTTTGTGGAGAGTATGAGAAAGAAACTGAAGCCTTTCGTCATTATTAGGATGATGTTGAAACTGAATTATAAATTGAAGTCGGCGAATATGTTTTTATGTAGACCCCTTAAGTTCATCATACATTGTAGAGTGATGAGTAAAATAATCCTATATAAGCACTAATTTATTATCTAAAAACCAAACTCGGACTGAAGAGAAACTTGCATTTGATGAAGATCAGCTTTATGTGTACATGACAGCATAGAGTTAAATACAACAGTCACTAAAAATTGATGGTACATTATTTAGATGAATAGAAAAGAGAAGTGGCCCCAATGTTGAACCCTGGGGACACCTCTTTCTTAGATTTCAAAGATTAGATTCATTCCCATTTAGGACTACACAACATTTCACTTATGCAGGTATGAATTAAACCACAAGACTGCATTTTCAGAAGGCCAATAACATGGAATTCATCTAAAAGCAGATAGCAGATTCTTAATCATTGTCATTTAATGTCAGTATATTTTACATTTTTCTGTTTATGCTACCAAAAAGTTTGGAGGAAGAAAGTTTTTTAAAGACATATGTCCACAATAAAAAAAGAAAAAAAAAATCCCAGACTTTCAGTGTGGTCTCAGACTTATTGGCTCCACCCACAATAAATAAACAAAAAAACAAATAAATAAATATACAAATAAATAAATATATAAATAAATACATTTGTGATTTGTGATTGCATTCATACATTTGATACAATTGTTACAATTATGGTAACCATTTATTTTGTATTTTATTTTAATTATGTTGTTTAATTCTAATTGATTCCTTTCTTGAACTGCAGTGCGTGACCTGCCCAACTCAGTCCGAGCAGCTGAGTCCTTAGCCATCTTTAAAAAACAACTAAAAACACATCTGTTCCACCTTTATTTGACCCTCTAACTCTAGCATTTTCTATTCTATTTTAATTGAACTTTATCTATTTATCTTCTTTTTTTATAAAAAAAAACTAGCTTTCTATTTTTACATATTGTTGCTCTTTTGTTAGTTTTGATTGCTTCTATTGTCCTGATTTGTAAGTCTCCTTGGATAAAAGCGTCTGCTAAATGACTAAGTGTAAATGTGATTGTATATCAGAAAAAATGACGTTGTACACTTTTCATTCCCATTAGTATGGCCTAAGTGTCACGTCCTGATTTTATTGACAGAGGGCGCTCAAACACAAAACATCACACATATTTCAGTGACATTTTATAAAACCTCTAGAGGGCCTCTCTACTCATTACTGTTTGTTGATGCTTGTAAAATTGCAGAACAACTACTAGTAGACACAAAAACTTTAATCAGATCACCTGTCACATTTAATAGATTTTTTAAATTAAATGAATAGTTTAGTCTTTAAATTATAGCACTTTTTTATATGATTTTGACTTAGCCTTGAATGCATGGAAGTATTTAAAAAAAAATATTATTTAATTTTTTTTTGTTTATTTACAACACAATATAATAGAACGTCAATTCTAAAGATTGACAGCACGTTTAATCAAATGACTTTTATGGACCTTCTGCACCTCCAGGCGAGATTAAGCCGACTTCTGCGCGAGCATCTCCCAAAAGTCCCCAGCTGAAATCAACAATCTCACTGACTTTTCACCAAATCTCCCAGAGAGGGTCATCCCCCAAAGCTGGCTGAAAAATGGGAGTCCCTGCTGTGATTGACGTTTCGAAAGAAGCCTGTCCAGATGGAGAGGTGTGAGAAAGTCTCTCAGCAATAGAGCCTGAGGGGGAGGAACATTATTCCCTCAACTGCTGAGTCACATGAGCCTCTTTGTTTGACCCACAGCAGCTGATATGTACAAACACACGCACATGGCTGGAGCGTGGGACTGGTGCGGCACTCACCCACCTAAACAAACAATGAAGAAAATCAGCAGGATCTTAGAAACAAATGACAGTCGGGCCACTAAATGAGTTGGAGATCCAACTGAGCCCCGTTCATCTCGATAAACCACGGAGGTCCTGCTAACACACACTGTCTGCTTTTTTTAATTAGCCGGCATCATTATTCATGAGGCTTTCCAATATCCCCAGACTAATGATATGATCGACACCTAATCAGGCTTACGTCTCTACCGAAGTGGCCTGAGATATATTTGTTTGCTCTGGGAGGGGGAGAACAAGCGTTCCCCTCTCTCTCTGTCTTGCGCTCTCCCCTTTTTTCTCCTTGATGTGAACAACTGATGACCCGGGAATGTGCGATCCCCCGGGGATTAGGGTTTGCTGGAGTCTATGGGTATGAAACACTGCCATCTGCCACCGGGCACATTCATATACTCGGCAGAAGGCCACATCGTTTGTTGATTTAAATGGAGAACTTAACTTTCCCAGGACAGTATGACCCTAGCACCCCCACCTCCCATGCAATACTGTCTGTGAGCCAATGGGAACGAGGCGTATTTTAAGGGATTCCCGTTACCACATGATGATGGATCTCCTTCGCACAATATGGCAGTGTGTCTGTGGATTCTGGGGGTGTGGGAGCATCTCCTCAGTTGATTGGTAGAATGCTAATGATTCTGAGAAAACTCGAAACAGCTTCATCCGAGCTGTCAGAGCCGGAGCACCTAAGCTGCTGCCGTAGACACAAAGTCAGGCTTTGGCCATTGTTGGAACAGATGCAAGGGAGGAACTTCAGACCATTAGACTGAATGCTGGCGCTAAGTGTATAATTAGCCAAAATAACTGATTTCAACTAGTCGTTATCAATCTTTGGAAGTAACTAGCTGAGAGTAGCGAATTAACTACATTTTTCATTCATGACAGTAGCTCAGCTGTGGTGAAGCGTGAGAAAACTCTCTTTTTTTTTTTTTTACTGATATTTTGGTCACATTGCATTGCATTCACAGCCTGTTTTGAAAAACACAAGATGTTCCACAAGGCAGTGGAATGGGGAAAAAATGCAAGGTCTAGAGACCTAAGCAGAATTTATTTTAACTTGAGTTTCTGTCTAGTACTAAAAATCATAATATATAGGATTTTGAGCACTATTAAGCACCAATTTATAGCCAAACACAGACTAAAGAGAAACGTGTATTTGAAGAAGATCAGCTTTATGTGTACATGACAGTGCTACCAGCATAGAGTTAATTACAACAGTCATTAAAAATTGATGGTAAGTTATTTACATAAATACTAAAGAGAAGTGGCCCCAATGTTGAACCCTGGGGCACACCTCTTTCTTAAAGATCAGATTTATTCCTATAGGACTACACTTTGTTTTCTATTATGCAGGTATGAATTAAACCACAAGACTGCATTTTCAGAAGGCCAATAGCATGGAATATAGCAGATAGCAGTTTTGAAAAACACAAGATGCGGGCAGTGGAATGGGGAAAAATGCATGGTCTAGATACCTAAGCTGAACTTTTTATTAACTTGAGTGCCGTGTTTTTAGAATGCCGTGTCACAAGTGAGATGCTGCAAAAGATGTGATTGCAATTGTCAAACACATCCAGCAAGTGCATGTTTACATAGAAAAACAATGGAAAAGTAGCGCAGTGGAATAGAAAAATTCATTCTGTATGAACGGCCCCTTAATCCCGGAACACACCAAGCCGTCGGGCAACATCAGGTGGTTTTTAAGCATTGGTCAGCTTTAGTTTTTACGGTGTGTTCCACATAGTTGGATCGTGTTGGATGGTGTCACCTGTTTTTGCCCGATTCTGCATGTTGAATCGGTGGCGGAGCTCGTTGGCGAGAAAGAGAACTCCGATTGGCTATTCAGCTTAGAGAATGAGCGCACAAGAAAAAAACCCCCAGAACTGACGAAAGCAAACTAATGATGGAGTAAAGATAGATAGATACTTGTCATTCTATCCGTTTCTTTCTTTCTTTCTTTCTTTGTCCACAAGAAGAGAACCAAGGGCTGACATGATTGAAAAAAAGCTACACAAATCCCTGCCCTTACAGCTGAGAAAACTAAAGCTGCAAATATTTATTTTAGTGATGATTTCAAAGATGATCACTCATTCAATCACTGAGTTCCAGTTCAGAGAGTCTAAGTTTTTGACTCATTTGGTTTTTTAGTTCTATTTAAAGTAAATGTGTCTGTTCAGTGTAATACTAATTGAGACCCATTTTATTGTTGGCAAAATAAACATTATTTTTAATATAAAAATAAATTATATGATCTGATTTATATGTTTAATAAAATATTAAATCTGTCTTAAATATTTTCAGTCTACACTACCTTCAGTCCTTCATTTTAATATGCTGATTTGGTGCTCAAGAAACATTTTTCATTATTATCAATGTTGAAAACAGTTGTACTGCTTAACATTTTTGTGGAAATTGATCCCCCCCCAAGGATTCTTTGATAAATAGATAGTTCAAAAGGACAGAATATTTTAGAAATAGAAACCGTTTGTAATATTATAAAAGTTAAAGTTTACAATAGCTATTAAACTGTAAAAATGTATGAATGAGAGATAGTGTCTTTAGCAATAGTTCTTTAGTAATTTATTTTTTATTTTATTTTTTTAAGTGTATTTTAACTACTTTTGGAACATTTTGAAGTTGAAGATGTTACAGTTTTAAAATAGCTTCCTAACTCTTCTTATTATTCAGGAATATACTTGCAATCTGTGACTGTACTATTCAGATTATTCTTGTTTGGGCTGGAAACACTGGTACTTATTGCCAGAAAATCATGTTGAATATAAATGTCACATACTAACTACATGATCTTATCACCAGCATTCCCACGGGAGTAACACTGGTCAGCCAGTACAATAATCCCCACTGTGTTTCAAGAAATACTGTGCCTTTAGTGCACACAATCAGATTGCCTTTAGAACGGTTCATTTTGTGGAGGAAACCACAAATCATGAGATTTTTGCTTTGTAGTTAGCTATAAACACTTGATCGCATGGAATCTGCAACCGCGAAATTCAGCAGAATTTAACCGCCTGCCATTCACATAGTTGTACACATCTTTAAGCCCACGCATGCATTATTAACATTTTTATTTTGCTTTTGCTTTCCAGCTTCTCTCCATTCAACACATTCTAAATTTAAATCCTTTAGGCAAATTTCTGCTGACTTTCCACAAAAACAACACAAGAAAAGTCCTATCAGTCATGACTCTGAATGGCATCTATTATTTTCTATGCATGAACACACATCAGATGCAGATATTTTATTAGTTCTGCATGTTGATGTGTGCAGATTTTTCTAAACATCACACACACACACACACACACACACACTTTTTGACAGGACAACAATCAGTTTGACACCTGTGCTTTGTTTAGTGTTGCTACTGTCACAGGACTGCTTCAGTTATCATACACTGTCATTCTCTTCTATAGGAAAACAGATATTATTTCTCTTATTGAACATCTCTGCTGTTTTCTCTTCAACTTTATTACGTGATTAGGGTTAAGAACTCACTCATGGTTCGGCACTGTCCTCATCGCACCTTCACAATAATGTCTGCCATTATCTTCCAGAATATGTCCACATTCTCACTTTGTGGAAGAAGACCCAATGATAATGCAAATAACTGATAGCGCTCTTCTATAGAAGGGTGTTGCATGAGGTGCGTCTTAAGGGGGATTAGCCAGTGACAGGACAAAGTGTCGTGCTTCCTGCTTCAAGAATAGCGACACTGGAAAGTAAGAGTGAGGTCACACAGACACGACACCTTTACAATTCTGCCACAAAGTTCTTACTCAACTTCATGCATGTTTGTTTGCAAAATACTTCAGCTAATTTGCTCAGTTTTTATCAATGCTTTCAGCAACCAATAAACTCAACCCAGGCTCACTGGAAAAAACCTGGCGACATTTCTGCAAACTGATATTACGTTGCTTCTTGCAAATTTTGTGACACTTTCAAAGTGAATGTCCAGTGAATGTCATTAAAAGTGTGTTCAGTTTTATCTGAAACAGATGGATGTGAATCTGGCAACATCTGGCAGTTTAGAAATGAAATGTCCGGTGAGTGGCACTAACTAACAAGTACATGGACTATCATGTTGAAAAATAACATACCACCTACACTAAACCCTAACATAAACCTTTGAACTCTTTTATTGTGACTCGTGTTTCATGGGAAACGTACCCATGTGCTTCAAAATCACTGTACCAGGTGAGCTACTGAGTACGTTTACTGTCAGAAAAGCCATACATATGGAGCTGATTATGTGATGCAAACATCAAAATGTATTAGTTTACTAATCATGCACTATGGTAAAAGTGTTTTGATGTCATAACATAATATTGTGCAAGAAACCATGTAATTATTAATGTAATAAAAATAATTGTGTAAAAGAATAAAAGTTGTTTTACAACAACTTGTGATCATTTCAGTTGGAAACTGCAGTGAATTGTATGCATAGGAACATTTTGACGTTTTGCAAAAAATGTAAGGAGACACATTTTCCAATGAACCTACTTTGAATAGATATGTACTGTTAGCTCCGTTTTAGTCTTTTTTTTCCATGTTTCAAGTGTGTAATTTCCAACATACTCTTATGGCAATTCGTAACTATTTTAAAGTTACAGCGAATTTTGGCGAATTGTTAAATTTTCCACACAATCTGCTTAAGCTCCAGTAGGTTTAGGGATGAACCTTCATGCTTAGTTGTTTTCTTAAAAAATCGTACATTTAACTACTCATCAAATTGTACAAATTGATCAGCAACTTGTAAAACTCATGAGATCGTGTTGGTAATTTAAGTGGCACTAGTAGCACCACATAATGACTCTTTTCAAAAATGTTTTCCAAACATTTCACTCATCTGCCATTGGTCAGTCAAAAAGTGCACAAAGGCACACCTTTGGTTGGGTACTTTTGCTGTTGGGATGTTCAAACAAGCAACGATTTAAAGTATTTTAATATTAAAAAAATGTTCCATTCACTTTTACTATTCAACAGAAAAGTAGTTCTTAAAATTAGTACTGAAATGGGGAAAAAAGCTCAGCAAGTTTTGTCTGAGATACACTGTTGGGCCTGTCTTCAGCTGTATTTGTTCTTCAGTGTCACTGTTTTGCTAAAATGTGCCAAATGAGGGATTTTCTCAGCACAAGGCTTTAGAGGTGTGAACACCATTTGGGCCGGAGTGAGTGCGGTTTATATTAACCAGTTTCCTTAGCTAGAATGGGGACACTTAGTTTGGTCCCAATAAATGAGCTTTCTCACCTCCTTCGTTTGTGTTACTGTGGGAAAGGAGCCGGTGAAAGGGCTGTTTACCAGCATTCCTGAACTACACCATCTGTCACAGGCACCATCAGCGTCCCCAGCACCTTCTTCCACTGTCCCAGCACCAACATTGAGCTTTCTCTGATAGTTTTTCGACTGAGATGCTTTCGCAGCGTTAATATGTTTGTATCACACACTATATAAGGGTATTACTATGATCATGGAGATATGAATGGTTGGCCTGTGGGCCACTATCTGCAGCCCGGGAAACACCAGAGGCGACAGGAGCGATTAAAAGAGGGGGAGGGACATGAACACAAAGTCTGAGGTTTCTGGGAGACGTCTTTCTCTCATTTCCATTCCTGTTATTGTTTTGTTGGTTTTTGTCTTAAGTTTTAATGCAGTCTGGGTTGTATTTACTTTGTGTAGTTTCGTCCGTGTTTTTTGAGGTTGAGGGAATGTCACCCTGTCCATGTTAGCATCAGATTTGACTTGCTTGTACCAAGTGACAGATTACAGAAGAGTATTTTTTTTTGGCCACCTGTGCTGAAAAAAAAAACAACAACCTTTGGACCAACTTAAAAACAAACAGTTAGTGAATGTTTTATTTAGTTTATTTAAACTTCGAAAGACATAAATGTTAATTGTGATGCACTTTCTTTCTTTCAGACCTACAACCTATTTTATCTCCACTTGAGAAACGCTGGCCTGAAGGACCCTAAAGGATTTAGAAATTAAATCAAACGAACTCCATCCATCTTCCTTTTACCATTCAAGGGTGTCTCACGCTTCACAATGTGTTGATATTAAATTAGTTCTTCAGAGCTTGGGATGAAGTGGTTAAGTTGCTTTGAATAATGAACTTCCTCAGTCAAATATTCTGAGCTCTTAGTATTCAGTTTCATTGGGCTACAAATGTCTCAAACATGAGTAAATAGGGAAAATTAACTTTATAGAGAAGAAATAACCATCCAATGTAGAAGATGTTACCATAGTACCGTGTCAGTATGAGAAGGTAATACCACGATATTTCAATGAAAACTATATGGAATTACCACAATGTACACCACAAAAATATGAAAATTATACACATACAGATATATATATATATATATAATTTGATATATACCACTGTATTGAATACACTTACAAAAAGTACCAAAAATAATTTTTCAGAAATTAAAGTAATTTGTGTACCATGGAGCACCATGTAAATAGCATTGTACAATTTCAATACCATGGTATATTTCAAAATAACATAGTATTACATTAATACACTCTAAAAAATGCTGGGTTAAAAACAAGGATGTTATCAGGACACAAACCAGGAAAAAGATGCACACTTTCTTTCTCTGCGTTAAAAAAAAAATAAATACAAAAATACTGTAAATGTTCAATGTCTCAATGAGAGGAAATATTTGCTCAATTACATATCTTAAACACTTGATAAGCTGGGCATTTTCCATACTAGTTACCTAGCAACCATAAGTCCTCACCATTCTGTATAATATATAGACCTAATTTGAATTTGATTAAAGAAAACATATAAGCATATCTCTCTCTCTCTCTCTCTATACTCTTGAACAAATTGTACTTTGAAATAATGTCAAATTAAACTTTAACTTGAAGTACATTTTAAATTATTATGTTTTAATAATATTGTGTTGTGCTTTAGAGAAGTACACTCTAAAAACTAAACAAGTTGCAAAGTAAGAGGCTAAAAACAACCATTTCTGGGTTATTTGGCAACCCAGCGCTGGTTAAATATTGGACAGAACACATGCTGGTTATTTTGACCTGGCTGGTTGGGTTAAATGTTTTACATTTACATTTAGTCATTTAGCAGAAGCTTTTATCCAAAGTGACTTAGAAAAAATAGAAAGCTAGTGTTTTTTTTAATAAAAATGAAGATAAATAGATAAAGTAGAATTAAAATAGAATAGAGAGTGCTAGAGTTTGAGGGTCAAATAAAGATGGAACAGATGTGTTTTTAGTTGTTTTTTAAAGATGGCTAAGGACTCAGCTGCTCGGATTGATTTGGGCAGGTCATTCCACCAGGAGGGAACAGTTAATGAAAAAGTCTGTGAAAGTGATTTTGTGCCTCTTTGGGATGGCACAATAGTGTGTCGTTCACTTGCAGAACGCAAGCTTCTAGAGGGCACATAACTCTGAAGTAATGAATTTAGGTAAAGGGGTGCATGCTGGGTTGTTTAATTTATTGTTTAAAAATGATTATATCGCTGGCTTAAAATGGGCTGGAAATTAAAAATCACACTCAGAATTACTATTGGCAACAGCAATAATCAAAAGATGAGCATTTATTATTAACCCATTTAAGCCCAACGGCAACTATAGTTGCTGCAGTTTAGAACACCCATGGACAAAATACAAGACAGATTTAATTTATTTGGGTGAATACAGCATAGTTTAAAATATTGCATACATTCGTTTAAAAATTCAAGTGCAATTAAAGTTTATTTGTATAGCGCTTTTCACGATACAAATTGTTGCAAAGCAACTTTACAGCAAATTAGGTTTCTACAATATTTAGTAGTAGCTTATCAAGAATTTTAGCAAGCATTTTAACAAGCATTTTAGAAATAAAAAAGGCATATAGAAGTAGCATTTTAAAGGGTTAGTTCACCCAAAAATTAAAATTCTGTCATTAATTACTCACCCTCGTGTTGTTCCAAACCTGTAAGACCTTCGTTCATCTTCGGAACACAAATTAAGATATTTTTGATGAAATCTGAGGGCTCTCTGACCCTCCCATAGACAGCAAGGTAACTACCACGTTCAAGGTCCAGAAAAGTACCAAGATGATCGACAAAGTAGTCCGTGTGACATCAGTGGTTCAACTGTAAAGTTACGTGTTACATACTCATGATGCGAGCGTGTGGCGGCGCTGACCCAGATCCGGCGTGATGATGTCCTGGGTCAGGACTACTTTGTCGATCATCTTGGTACTTTTCTGGACCTTGAACGTGCATTCAAGCTCAAGCAGAGCAAACGGAAAAAATAAAGCAGACTATGCCAATTACAGTACAAAACGGACATACACTCGAGTTGGCCTTTGTTTATCATGTTTATATTGTTTCTTATATCCTAGGTAGTTCACCCAAAAATGAAGATTCTATCATTAATTACTCATCATTTTGTTTTCTTTGTGCACAAAAAGTATTCTCGTGGCTTCATAACATTACGGTTGAACCACTGATGTCACATGGACTATTTTATCAATGTCATGAAGGTTTTTCGGGTTTGGAAGGGCACGAGGGTGAGTAATTAATGACAAAATTTTCATTTTTGGGTGAACTAACCCTTTAATTTAAGTGTATTCAAACGTTCTCTGTAATCACTCTTTACTGAAATAGTGCTAATTATCGTGCCAGTGTGTCACCGAAATCTGAGCCGGTGAAGGGCTGCTGTTCGCGGGGGAGCTGTGAACTTTAGACCGTGGCCTCGCGTTTCACTCATAGCTAAGAGATGGTGTGACTGACTCCAAAACCTGCCCAAAAACAAACAGTACTGAAATTAGAGAACATATTTTAACATCAAGTTAAATCACACGCAGTATTATAACAAATAAAATCCATTTTATGTTATGCAAGGCAAAGGCATTTCCAGCGCAAAACGACCGCAGCTGACTGACATTTCGTCCTTAAGTTGCACATATAAAAGTAGCATTTTAATGTAAGTGTATTCAACCGTACTCTGTAATCGCTTTTTACCGAAATAGTGCTAATTCTCGTGCTGGTTTGAGCTGGTGAAGGGCTGCTGTTCACGGAGGAACTGCGAAATTCAGACCGTGGCCTCGCGTTTCACTCGTAGCTGAGAGATGGTGTGACTGACTCCAAAACCTGCCCAAAAACAAACAGTACTGAAATTAGAGAACATATTTTAACATCAAGTTAAATCACACGCAGTATTATAACAAATAAAATCCATTTTATGTTATGCAAGGCAAAGGCATTTCCAGCGCAAAACGACCGCAGCTGACTGACATTTCGTCCTTAAGTTGCATTGCGTAAAATAATATAATTTACACCACATGAAATACTTTATAAATGAAATAAAATGTATACAAACCTTTATTTCCCCGAAAGAGTGCACCAAATCGGCGGCGCTGAGAACCACTCTCTCCTGTGGACTTAAAGGGGTCATCAGATACAAAATTCACTTTTGTTGTTGTTTGAACATAAATGTGTGTTGGAAGTGTGTGTACACATCCATCCTATAATGATAAAAATCCACCCAGTGTTTTTTTTTTAAATCCCTATTTTAAAATCCCCTTTCTCAAATCAGGCCGTTCTGAGATTCCTGTCAGAATGACGTAGTTCTGCACAGGCCCCTCCCACGGTAGTTGATTGACACGGCCGTCTTACCTTAGACCCGCCCTGAGTGAGCTGTCATCAATCCGCCATTGTGTCGACTCCGGTGCAGGGGAAGACAAGAATGTCTCCTAAGCGATTGAGGTGTTTTGTTGCTGGATGTAATAATCAACATAGCAGTCATCATTTACTCCCGACATCTGAGCCACTGAAGACGCAGAGGATTAACGTTACTTTCGTTTTTTAAGGGAATACGCCGATCCCCGATCTAAATGCGTTTAAGTTCGGGGGTCAGCAGAGCTCATTAGCATTTAAAGCGACATGGACTAGAACAGCATGCTGAAAACATAACTGATTTTGACAGGGTAAAAAAGGTGTTTTTTACACTACCATTGAGAAATTTTAACCAAAGTATGTTATAGACTTTTCATCAAAATCCTAAAGAATCATATCAACTTGTGGAAAATGGGCATCCGATGACCCCTTTAAAAAGGCCGTACACTCAGCAGCTGCATTGTTGAGAAGTTTCACCGGAGACAAGCTCAACCCAGCGATTATGTAGAAAAAAATAACCCAGCGTTAAAATAACCCAATAAAATGACCCAACAGGCTGAACCCAGCGTTTGGGTTAAAAAAAAAAAACCCAGAACCTGGGTAAAAATATTAAAAATAACCCAATAAAATGACCCAACAGGCTGAACCCAGCGTTTGGGTTAAAAAAAAAAAACCCAGAACCTGGGTAAAAATATTAAAAATAACCCAATAAAATGACCCAACAAGCTGAACCCAGCATTTGGGTTAAAAAATAACCCAGCATTTTTTAGAGTGTACCATCATGGTGCTGCCACAATAAGGGTTTTGTAAATATCATGAAATTTGCATGATAAGAATATCCAAAACCACAGTAATATGTCAATGTAAAACAAATGAATAAATGAATAATGTGAAATGTTAATATCTATATTTCTGAGCTAGAAGTGGCAGAATTTGTCTTCATTGCCTACATTGATGTGAATAAGCATTTCACTATTGATATCATTAAATTGATGTAATGATATTCCAAAATGTCAAAAAAAGTAAATAAATAATTGACCAAAAAATTGCAACCATGGCCTTTCCAGCATCAAACTCTTAATGCCTCCTAAACAATAGTAACAGTTAGCTGCTAATTCTATTCAAACTCCTGCTGAAGATGCTTTGATCTGCTACAGTGCTCATCTGCATCTGTACTGAGCTACTTCCTATTTGTCATCTCTGTTTAACACATTGGCTTTTTAAAGAGCCGCAGCAGGCAGCTGATCTGCAGAGGGGGATGAGGAGCGTCTCACCGGTGTGTCTGCTGTTATCAGAGCTTCAGTACACACTACAGAGCAGGAGGTGTTCATGCTGACACTCTGCTGCTACTGCTCGAGTCACTGATTTTATTCACTTGCTTTTATTGTTTAGTTTGATTTTTGGAGGTCTTTTTAAGGGCTATTTTTTTATCACACAGTCTCAAAGTTAAATACAACATTTGACAAGAAAATAATATTTCAATCTTAATCTATTTTTGTTGTTGTTTAATGTGGTACTAGCTGTTTTTGTGTAATCATTTGTGAAAGTTTCTAGCAGGTTCTGAGTAAAACAAATTTAAACCAATTTTTTTTCATTATATCAATTTAACCCATCATTGAATTTATTCCTTCAAAATGTACTAATATGTATGCTTTAGGTAACAAGTACTTTTAATGTACGTTTAAGTTACAAATATGTACCTTTTAGGTGTAAATAAGGTACAAAGATGACAGTTTTGTACCTTGTACCTTATCACAGTCCTTTACCTCATAAACCACAATGAACTTCCCAAAAACATTCTCTAGACAAAGAATGCCAAAGGTTTGTTGTTGTTTGGATTGCTTGTCTAAGTCAGTCTTTACAGCAACCCTGTTTAAAATATGTCATACTTTTTATAGCGGTTTCTTCTCAGGGGTAATGACAGACGCGGCCTTTTTCCACCAAAATCCTCTGATCAGGTTTTTGGTGACAAAGCAGTTTGCAGGCCACCAATAGAGGGCGCGAGATTCAGCCCATTCATCCCCTCATCCACATGACTTTAACACACGCACAAAGATACATGAGCCATGAAGGGCTGTTTAGTGAAGCCCTCTCTGTGTCTTTACATGCCGTCAGCCTTTGCATTATGCAGCCGCCGGCTATGGTGTAAAATTGAATTACCTGTTACAATGCGCACTATACACTGCAATCAGGATGGCTTTCTTTTCCCACAGCGCGGCGTGAGGGAGGGGTGTCAAGGGTAGAAAGCAGACACCAGCTTGTGGGAAAGAGATATAATTCAATCAGATCACAAAATGGCCAAGACCCGTTTTGTTGTCATGAAGTGCTGCACTGAATTCAAAGTAGCTGGTGTGTTAGTAAAAGGCAGATGGATACACTCATTAGGGTAACATACTCTAACCAAGTCCAAGTTAACAAATGCACATCAATAATATGACAGTCCACTTCCTTTGTTGGGAAAAAAAAACGTATTGAACCAAAAAAAAAACAAAACTCATCCTTATCAAAGGAAACAATAGAAAATCCACGACAGTACATTCTAAACTGCAAGTCATAGAAATTATGTGGCTTTTTCCCAAAATGTTTTTGCACATGCACTATTGTAATATCACAGTATTCTATGACAAAACCTTGTGAATACCATCATATTAGAATTAATACAATTGTTCAATATGGTATATAAAACCTTAGTTTTTGTGCATGTATTCTTTTCAATGCCTTGGAATACCACGGAAATACCATGGTATATTAATATAGTGATCATTCATTATCATGGTATTACCATGTTTTCTCACATGCACTATTGTAATACTATGTAATACCATTGTGTGATTATGGAAAATGTGAAAGCACCATAGTAATACCATATTTTTTGTACATGCACTATATTATATTCCTCCACCGTTCTTTGGAATAACATGTAAAAACGATGATATATGAATATAGTAATCATTTAGCACCATTGTATCTTTGACAATTCCATGCAGAATGCATGAAAATGAAAATGCATGGAAATATTAAATGAAAATGAGCATGCATTTATTCAGTACTACTGTATATGTGAAACTACCATAGTAATACCATGTTTTTGGACATGTACCATAGTATTCTTTGGGTAACCCTTTATTTCAAGGTGTCCGTTACACATGTTACATGTACTTACTATTATCATTACAATTAATTATGCATAATTACATGCAAGCAACCCTAAGCCAAACCCTAATCCTAACCCTATAGTAAGTAGTTAATTAATATTACTCAGTACTTAAATGTATAATTACACTGCAAAAAAGACACCTTAAAGTAAAGTGTAACCATTCTTTGCAATGTCGTGGAATACCATGTAAATACCATGGCATTTGAATAATCATTCTGTACCATGGTATTACCATGTTTTTGCATGTGCACTATTGTAATACTATGACTCTCTTGTCAATACCATGCAAATATCATCATATGAATATGTAATTATTCAGTACTATGGTATATGTGAAACTACCATAGTAATACCATACTTTTTGCACATGCATTATGGTTCTTCAAAATTCCTTGGAATGCCATGTAAATACCATGGTATAACTATGTTTTTCTGCACATGCACTTTTGTAATACCATGACGTTCTTTGAAAATACAGTGTAAATATCATTGTATGATTATTATGCAATCATTCAGTACCATAGTATATATCAAGTACAGTAAATCTAATGACAAATCTGATAAATAAAATATATAGTCACACTTTAGTTTGGGGACAAATTCTCACTATTAACCAACTATTAACTATGACCTTTGTGTCAATAAACTCCTTGCTTGTTAAGTTTAGGTATGGAGTCGGATTAAGGGATCTAAAATATGGTCATGCAAAATAAGGCATATATTACGTGCTTTATCAGTATTAAAAAAACAGCCAATATTCTAGTAATATGCATGCTAGTGAGAATATAAACAGATGAAAATCAATTCAGAGAGAGAGAGAGAGAGAGAGAGAGAGA
>NW_015547668.1:1872394-1879104 GCF_001515605.1 Sinocyclocheilus anshuiensis | reverse complement strand
GGCACAGCAGGAGACTGTGAGATACACAAAGCCCTGATAGTGAAACATCTCCTCTGCCCTTCTTCTCACATCAGCTTCCGCTGTCTTATCAGCCGCTTGCATGACTAATTATTAGCTCATTATTAGTGCTCCCTAAAACATGGCCTCACTGCAGCCGCCTGAGTGACAAAGTTATCAGGGAGGGAAGAGGTGGAGCAGAGGAGTCAGGATGGTCAGTTTCTAAAAGCAGCCGCTAATCATGTGATGTGAGATAACCGTGTGCTAGTGCTTCCTCTCAGACAACATCTCAGACCGCGCTATCTGCTCCGCCAGGCCTGCCCTGACTCGTCTCAGGGATTTGCTTCTTGTAGAAATTCTGACAGCTGAAGTTGAAATCATGAGAAAACCAACTATTTTACTAGATAGTGATTTGGTATGAATTTGTATGATGTGATTCATACAAAAACATATGGTTTTTAGGGGAAAAAACTAAACAAAACATGAATGCCATGAAAGCACACCACTAAACATAACCAAATTCAGATGAAAACATGCACATTTCTACAAATTAGCCATTAATTCACTAAAACATAAAATAGTTATACATTGCTATGAGGGTGTGTTGGATCTTCTTGTTTCCACACTTTGACATAAAAATAACATATGTACTGTCAAAATGAATAGAAATGATTCAAATTTTCTTTTAAAAAGAGCTTAGAACTGTTGTAATCTAATATTACTATTACTTTCTTGCACATATTTTAGTTTTCTTTTTAAGCACCTTGCATTCCTATGTAAATATATGAATATGAATCTACTTAAATATAAAGTAGTCACTCTTTTATTTTTTCATTCTTATTCATTAATATATTTTTTATGCATTATCGGTCAAAACCAAGATCTCAAATTAGGTTAAATTGAGTCAAAAAGATGATGAACTGCAGTAAATATTTTGTTTAAAAACAATTCAAAGATTCAAATGGATTAATGAATCATTAACATTACAAACAAACAAATGTAAATTAACTGTCTACATGAACTGGAATTGAATTAATGCAATTGATTACTGAACATTTTATTTTAACTGGTCCATTTACAGTAGACAAAGATAAATGATGCCTATTCATTTAAATGAATCAGACATACAAGAAAGGGAAAATGTAATGACAAACTGCTCATATTAGTATATGATTATACAAGTATATGAATTTTAGTATTATCATTTTCATGCCACACTTCTATGTGCTAGATAAAGTAGCTCATTTTCGATTATTAGGTACACTTTCATATTCATATACACTAGCAAGCTGTCAGTCTAGAGATGATATTGAGGGGGAAGCTAGCTGTCTTTAGCTGTTTGATTCAGTACTCAGGATTGTGTGAAATGACAATGAAAGGTCATGTGACTGGAGTGGGATTGTGTCGGGTTCCTGTCTTCAAAGCCGATCCACGACTCTTTCTCAAGGCCCTGTGAGGTGACGGGCCATTTGTATGTAAGGCGTGAGTGAGGTGAGAATGGAGCTCATTCACACCTGATGTGCAGCTCTGGGAACCTTTCCCCAAATCAGCCTGAGGGTCAATGGATCATTACAGTCCAGTGTGTGTGCCCTAAACCCTCCACCATCACACACACACACACACACACACACACACGCACACACACACACACACACACACACACACACACACACACACACAAACAAACAGTAAGTTATATTTTACTTTAGGAAAATGAAGCCTTATGACTATTTATCTTTTGTCATTGTTATATTATTTTCATGCAAAGTAAGCACACATCCCTCACTTTTTCCTCTCATTTCTGTAATAAAAAACACAATTATTTATAATTTAAATTGTGATACACGTATATATATATATATTTTTTTAACTCATTGGATTACAGTATTTGTACTGAATTTATTTGTTTCATTACACTGTGTTGTATTATTAATTAAAATCTAGTTACAACCACCTATATTATTATTGCATTATTGTTTATTATATTATACGTATGTATTATTAATCAAAATCTACATCTCCCCAACATATTGTCATAACTGCAATGCATTAGCATTACATTTTATTTTATTTTATAAGTATATACAATTTAGATGTATATTTATTTTAAATTATATATAAATCATATTATTTAATCTTATCTAAAAAAAATAAACAAATAAACAAACCATGCTTTACAGTAATGACACTTTGATGGGAAATGAGCATAATGCAAAATAATATCAGAATACAATAATTTGAAATGCTCCTAAAAATAGACTCTATTTTCCTTATATGAAATGTCTTTTTTTCAAAGGAACAAATTCTCATTGTTGTTTTACAAAAAATTGTATAGTAAACATGATCAATTTATGATTTCAATTTAAAGTAATTGGATTACAGTATTTGTACTGAATGTTTATTACTAAACATATGAAATTTATTGAATTTATGTATTATTAATCACAATCTACATTTCCCCACCAAATTGTCATTACTTTCCCCCTTTTTCTGTTAAAGTAGGCCTATGTATATTTTTTATTTATATCTATTTATTTTATATGTGTTTTAATTAAAATGATATATAAATAATATTAGATATTGTTTTAAAGAAAATAAGCCATGTTTTACAGTAATGAGAATCTGGTGGGAAATGACTAGAAATAAGACCACAATGCAAATATTTTTTTAAATGGTTCTGAAATTAGGCTTCATTTTTCTTATGCAAAATATGTTTGTTTAAAAAAAAAGTGAACTGTAACATGTTTTGAGAAGCAACATTTTCCTGCCTGATGGTCATAGTAATATTTCCGGCCTGTGGTCAGTTTCTCATGGCATCTTCTTGCTAAATGAGCAGAATTGGGTATGATAAGAGAACAAAAGAAAACAGGACTCTCAAAATGCTCTCACCGTTTGGGCCGCTGCGCTTCTATTATCACCTGTCTGTTTTAATAACACAGAGCCTGTAACACATAGTTTTAATTAGAGCCTGCATTAGGAAGACTTACAGAAGGTCTGAAGCACCTCCTCAGGAAAGTGAAAGAGCAGCCTTCATTCAAGCCGCTGTTTGACACACGTCTGTGAAGAGGAAGCTGTGTCGCTTATTAAAGCCAGCGCCGTCATGTCACTTACCTGTCTACAGCGCAGGGAGTCCAATTTACTGCTCAATTACCCACCTTGTCCTGATCCTGCAGGAGTTCCTGCGCTTGAGAAGAGCTCTGAGACAGTTACGCCCTGTAAAAGATCTGAACATCCGGGGTCATGGCACGGAAAATCAGCACCTCTTCCTGAAGACTGACTGCTAACATACCTTCCTCTTCACATGCTTTATGAACAGATTTAGAGCAGACCAGGGCTTGTTGTCACTCTACAGGTGCATCTCAATAAATTAGAATGTCGTGGAAAAGTTCCAGAAGGCCAACAATTCACTAAAAATGTTTTTTTTTATTGGTCTTATAAAGTATTCTAATTTGTTGAGATAGTGAATTGGTGGGTTTTTGTTATATGTGAGCCAAAATCATCACAATTAAAAGAACCAAAGACTTAAACTACTTCAGTCTGTGTGCACTGAATTTATTTGAATTTCACAATTTGAGTTGAATTACTGAAATAAATGAACTTTTCCACGACATTCTAATTTATTGAGATGCACCTGTATTTACTTTTTTCTTTTAAATAGGGTTGTTTTGAAAGTCGTAACTGTATGGATGCAAGTTTTTCCACTATTTCATTTCCACTATTATTACACAGGAAAAAGATACAGATGATTTAACATACAGTGAGGTTTAGGGGCACGTTGTCACATTGTATGGAGTAAGATTTCCCAATGCAACCTGCCTTTGTTCTTTCTAATGCATTCAAAAACTCTTGCGATCCCGGGTAATTTTTGACCCAGCGGAACGTGAGCTTATAAACGAGCCATGACTTAATATTTTGGCAGCTAAAACCATATTTTGTTTGATCAGTAGCTTATCATTAATGAATAAATGCACAAAATGTAAAAGTTTTGGATGTTACTGTGTTATTACTTCGAATGTGAGCTTATAAAACAGCCATTACTTAACTAAAACCATATTTTGTCTGATTAATAACTTCTCAGGAATGGGTAAATGTGCAAAAATGTCAAAGTTTTGGATGTTACTTGGTTTATTACTTGGAACGGTGGAGCCTGAGCTTATAAAACAGTCTTAACCTAATATTTTTTCAACTAAAACCATATTTTGTCTGATCAGTAACTTCTCATGAATGAATAAATGCACAAAAATGTCAAAGGTTTGGATGTTACTGTGTTATTACTTGGAACGTAAGCTTATAAAAGAATCATAACTAAAACCATATTTTGTCTGATCAATAACTTCTCATTAACAAGTAAATGCACAAAAAAGTTAACATTTTGGATGTTACCATGTTATTACTATGTTATAACTATAACTGCAGCAATTCCTTGAAAAACCACTTTGATTCAAGAAAAAAAAATTGTTCTTCAATATTCATGAGAAATGTTATTTGAATATATGTCTTGTGAAATTTAGAAGAATGTAATCATCTCTACTGAAATTAAAAACAAGCAAACAAATGCAACATACAAATATCAAACCTTTCTTCTGGTCAAAAAACCTTTTAAGTTTAAACTTTTTCATTTAAAATCAAACGTACTATATGGTCAATCAAATGTATTATAATATATAGATGACTCTATATGAAAATGTGTCTGTGTGACTTTATACTGCTATGTGGTAAAAATATATGGTCAAGGTTTAGTTATACTGTTAATTGTTTTAGTTTAGAAGACAAAAGTCACAATTGTATTCTAATTTAAAAGGAGTTTGAAGAATGTATGCGTCGGTAAGATTTTTTAGATTCAAGATTCTAGATTTTATTTGTCACATACTCAGTTATATATATGATACCTAACCAGAAGTAAATGTTTTTGAATGAAGTCTCTTATAGTACAGTATCTGATCAAAACTACAGTTAAAAATAGTAATATTGTGAAATTTTGTTACATTGTAAAAAAAAAAATTGTCTATTTTAAAATTTAATCATTGTAATATGCTGATTTGGTGTCAAGAAACATTTATTATTATTCTCAATGTTGACAACAGTTGTGCTGCTCAATATATTTGTGGTCACTGAGAATTTTTTTTTCAGGATTATTTGATGAATAGAAAGTTTAAAAGAACAGCATTTATTTGAAACCTTTGTAACAAGTCTACATTGTCACTTTTGATCAATTCAATGCATTCTTACTGAAAAGTTTTTTTTTTTAAATAAAGCAATAAGCCAGCTAATAACAGCTAAGGGGCGTTGTTAGGCACGACGTGAAGCTTTTATAAAATGGTTATTCCATATACGTAGTAAGGTTTCACAAAATAAAACGGAGCAAATAAAGTGTAATGATATTAATAGAAACAGTATTCTTCCACCAAACAATGTAGTTCCTCAGAAACAGTTGTGGTTCCAACAAAGTGGTTGGCGAGCAACAGACAAACGTAAACAAAGGTGTATGTTTGTAGTGTAATTTACAACAGCTTCAATTGGCTCAGCCAATCAGAATCAAGGACCAGAACTATCCGTTTTATAAAGAAAGATTGGTAACAGTTTAGTATAGGGACCAATTCTCACTGTTAACTAGTTGCTTATTAGCATGCCTATAATTAACATATTGGCTGTTTATTAGTATTTCTATAAAGCACATATTCTGCATGACTACATTCTACATCCTACCCAATAGCTTACATTTACATTTACATTTAGTCATTTAGCAGTCGCTTTTATCCAAAGCGACTTACAAATGAGGACAATGTAGGGATCTGGAAACACATAGTAAGAATTGGTTATAAAAACTGAAAACAGAAGGGGAACAAGTAGTAGGAAAGAGAATGATTCAGAAGCGATACTTATGTGCCTTGCCGGTGTCCCTGCTCAGTGGAGGCGAACGGTAGAGTCAATGGTCTTTACACTCTTCGGTCTTCACACGAGGAGAGCTTCACACGAGGGCTGCCGCGACCGCTGCTGCGGTATACTAAGCTTTTTATATTCGTCTAACAAAACTCAAATTGAATTCAGCTGAACACACTCTCCTGTTTATCACAACAAATGGCCAAGCAAAGCGCACGACACTGACAAGGTCAGTAAATTAATAGCTTTAATAGCTAAACTTAACAACTGCTAACTATTAATAAGCAGCAAATTAGGAGTTTATTGAGGCAAAAGTCATGGTTAATTGTTTGCTAATGACGAGAATTTGACTTATTTATCCCATACTTTTAAACAGTAGCGTATATGAAAACAGAAATGCAGGTTAAGAAATGAAGATAAGTGTCGGTTCTTTTGAAGTGCTGGGTCGACCGCTGTCTGTCTGATCTCTAGACCGGCATCTGCCTTTGCATTGAGGGCCAAAAAATGTGCAAGCAGAATTAGCATGACTGTTGAAGAAAGGGAGGAAACTCTTGCCTGCGCTCACACTTTCCTCTCTCACCTCTCACCATCCGTCCCTTTAGGATCAAGGTGACACTTTCTATTCAAGCCAGAGCCATAGAGAGCGACTATGTGAATCACGGATGATGCTAATGTGCCATCAAAGCAGGATCAAAGGCAATAACAGCCATGACTTCCACCATGAATTATCATAATGGATGCCTCACCTGAGAGCGTCTTCAGAGACGGGCCGAGGAACGTAACCTCTGCTCCTGCGCTTTAACCTTTGTGACTGACGTAACATCACGGGAAGA
>NW_015547668.1:1871349-1872181 GCF_001515605.1 Sinocyclocheilus anshuiensis | reverse complement strand
AGAGCGTGGCTGCTCAAGCTGCCATCTGTGTGGAATCAGAGCGTTCGCAGCTAAGTGTCGAAGCTAAGCCGGCTGTGGAGAGACGTTTCCATCGGGGGTCATAGGAAGCCCGTTCGTCCTGCTGGTTTTAAAAGGCACATGTAATTTGCAGTTCTTGAACGGGATGGGTACGAGCATGACTCTTGCTCAGGAGGGGGTGACTCCTGTGCTACCGAGGGTCCGTCTAGCTCCTGTTAAACGATCACAGTTGGACCCGCGCATGCTCCAGATGTTGACTTGTGAGAAACATAATAAGGGGTAATGATTGAGGGAAAAGACCACCAGTCCCTATTTTGAATTGCATAAATCTTTGGCAGATGAAAGCAGCAGGATTTTATCATTTGCCCTGTGTCATTATGGGTAATTGGGGCTTCAGGGTAGAAGAGAGGTCACATTCCTCGTCTCAGTGCAAAAGTTTTGTAAAATAATTGTGGTGCTGGAGTTATTTAGTATGCTTTCTGTTTTATCCTGTTTACTGACCTTACATAAGTGAAGAGGTTCAGAATGTTTAGTCTGTGATAACAAGTATGATATGCTGAAAACTTGCTCTAAACATATCAGACAAGACCAGAAACTTGAGAAACTAAGACTGTTTTGACAACATTTGTTGTCTGCAGTTTGCATATCTGCATCACATATTCAGTCCAATAACCTTGAATGAGAAAATATATTGTTTATAATCACATACAAGAGCATAACAACCATTACATGTAACGTCAACTTCACTTTTAGGGTGTCTGTCTGTCTGTCTGTCTATCTCTACCTGTCTGTCTGTCTGTCTGTCTGTCTATCT
>NW_015547668.1:1870945-1871188 GCF_001515605.1 Sinocyclocheilus anshuiensis | reverse complement strand
TGTCTAAATAAATAAATAAATAAATACATACATACATACCTACATACATACATAAATAAATACATAAATAAATAAATAAATAAATAAATAATAAATAAATAATAAAGATAAAATGAAACACCTACACTTCATTCTAATAATCATATTTTATTTCATTATTTATTTATTTACTATAAATATTTTATTGTATGTAAATAAAAAATATAATTTTATTTTTGATTTGTATCTTTATATTTTATTTAT
>NW_015547668.1:1857423-1870926 GCF_001515605.1 Sinocyclocheilus anshuiensis | reverse complement strand
TATCTATCTATCTATCAATCATCTATCTGTCTGTCTGTCTGTCTGTCTGTCTGTCTGTCAATCATCTATCTGTCTGTCTGTCTATCAACTGTATCTCTGCCTGTCTGTCTCTCTGTCTGTCTGTACCTGTCTGTCTGTCTATCTCTGTCTGTCTCTACCTGTCTGTCTGTCTGTCTGTCTATCTCTATCTTTCTGTCTGTCTGTCTGTCTAAATAAATAAATAAATAAATACATACATACATACCTACATACTGTGTCTGTCTGTCTATCTGTCTATCTCTACCTGTCTGTCTGTCTGTCCGTCTGTCTATCTCTGCCTGTCTGTCTCTCTGTCTGTCTGTACCTGTCTGTCTGTCTAATAAATAAATAAATAAATAAATAAATAAATAAATAATAAATAAATAATAAAGATAAAATGAAACACCTACACTTCATTCTAATAATCATATTTTATTTCATTATTTATTTATTTACTATAAATATTTTATTGTATGTAAATAAAAAATATAATTTTATATTTGATTTGTATCTTTATATTTTATTTATTAAATAATCATATTCGAATTATTATATTTTATTTATTTATTTATTCATTCATCTATCAGAAATAATCATATTTTAAGGGGTTTGTTTTGTTTGGCCATAATGTAGAAAAAAATTGCATTTCATTATTTATTTATTTTACTATAATCATTAAAACATTAGATATAATCACTATAATAATGTTTGTTTAATTATATATCGTTATATATCTTTATATTTTATTTGTTGTTTTAAATCATAATCATATCATAATCATTATATTTATTTATTTATTTATTATAAATAATCATTATATTTTATTACAATGATATTTTTTATTTCTGTCCTTTCTTTCTATATTTAGAAATAATTATTATATAAGAGTTTTGTTTTGTTTTGTTTGGCCATGGCACAGAATAAAATGCAGCTGGCCATGTAAACAGGGATGAAAACTCTTTAATCAATTACTCACCCTCATGCTTTGGGGGAAAAAAGGAAGAAGAAGAAAAATTTATTTTTGAAAAAACAACAAAAAAGTTTCAACTTGAACTGCTTTTCCATTCAGCAAAATCTCTGGACTTATTAACTTTCACTGTAGGGGAAAAAACCCCAATGAAAACTATCCCTTTAACACCAAGCATAAGCTTTTGCCAACTTATGGCACTGATTATTCAAATGACAAGCTTTCATTCTGTGATGATTAGCGTCCACTTACCTATATTTAGTAAATCAGTCTGCTGGACAAACTTTCTGTCAACTAATTAATATTCACAAGCCACATATTCATGTCAAAGAGTCAGTCATCAGCAGTGATGGGCTAACCTCATGTGTAGAAAACTGCTAGCGCCTGTTCATAAAACACAGCTGCTAAGTAAACACTTTTCTGCAAGAAGCTATGCTAATCTTTAAGCAGTAATGCTTATTTAAAGCAGCGGGATTTGAGTCTGTTCCAGAGTCTTCAGGAACAAAGCTCCCCAAATGTCAAGAGGGGTGCTGCTGAAAAGAAACGATAATAAGAGGCTGTCCAAGGCTCTGCGGGGCTTTGTCCTCTTTTATTGTCCTTTATTGCGCCATTGGTTACCCTGAGAGTCTCACCCTCAAATATATTTGACTCATCACCAACACAATTGCTGAAATGTGGGGAAAGTAAAGCTGGTTTGGCTGTGTTTGCTGCTGGCTGCTGGGGAGGGGCTGACCACCGCATGCAATCTGTGGGGTTTTCGTCTCCTCCTTTTGTTTTGTGACATGAGGTTTTGCAGCAACGACTGGACGAACAGGCTCCAGTAAATCACAGCTGAGCTAAATTTAATGCTCAGTTTGTCTGGGGACGCATGTGTGCCTGAGTAAGAACCAAGAGAGAGAAAAAGAGTTCTAAAGTGGAGCTGTCATTCACTACTACTGTCTGTGCACCAGCTTTCCTGTGTGTGTGTGTGTGTGTGTGTGTGTGTGTGAGAGAAATCTGGGACTGACTCTGAGGAAAATACACAAACACATGCTCATTATTAATAATACTATTAAAAGAAACATCTACCATCTCTGACTACTCAGAAATAAAATCATACATTCTCCTGTGAAAACGAAGTAGGGCCTACACTTCCACTAGCATAACTTTAAAATAAGTACTTATTATGGTAAAGATATACTTAAGTGTGAACTGAATGTGCTCTTAAATGCATGCAATCACTAATTAAATAAGAATGTATTACACCGCAATGCATCTAATACTTGTGTAATACTTACTAAATTTGAGGTGCTGATATAGTGGCACATCACACCTACTCACAAAATATGATGCGAATTTCATAGTATTTTTGCTTTCGACAATCATTTGTAAGGTGAAAAAGTCATCTTCATTTGAGCCAGCTTACAATTCTCAGCTGATTTTCGCATGTCTGAATGATTCTGAAGACATTATGAATCCTGATTCCTATCCTGATTTCAGGTTCGATTTCTGACCAGTGACAGAAGAAAATACAAAAATAACCCAGATGTTTTCTGATACATCTGGAATATTTACAGATTAAAGATTTTGTGGATTCTTCATCCAAAAAAAAAAGAAAAAAAGTTTTTATTGATATTTTTGAACTTAGTATTATCGAATTAGGTAATATTAGGCCTTTTGTGCAAATCAGCAGAATTTTTTAAAAATATATTTGTAATTACACCTTTGCTACGATTAAGTTGCAATTTAGTACATTTAAAATATATGAACTTTAAATGTAATATCTACTAAAACACTACAGTTATAATTATAAAGTACTTTATATATTATTTTGTGTTAAAAATAAGTGTACTTCTTTAAAGCACAAACTAAAGTTTATTAAAAAAAAAAAAGTAAAGTGTACTTTAAAGTAAAACCGTTAATCTGACATTACTATAAAGCATATTTTGTAAAGTAAAAAAAAAAAGAAATGCCATGAAAGTGGCATTTTATTTCATTAATATAAATATTTTTTTGTAAATAACATACTTTCAAGATTTGAAGTAAACTACAAATGCACATTCATTTCAATTAAGTGCACTTCTTTACACAAAAGGTTATTAACCTTACTTAAGCTAACAAATCAAGCGTTAGTTCTGGCAGGTCACGTCAGTCAAGACATACAACACCTATCACTTCATAAGGTCTATTCAGTATTATTCAGCAGCTTTATTGCATGCTCAGGAGCAAATTACCCTTCTCCATCCCCAGCTCCTCCTTTCGTCACAATCAGGACTTGGCTTTCTGATATTCCTCGTTTTCCCAAACCAGACTCCTTTTATCTTGAATAATGTTGTTACACTAAATTGTCATCAAGAACATTAATGATATCTGCTACATTCATATTGGTTCTGTTCTGTTTAGAGTTATCGCTGCTCTTTCTGCTCATTCATGTTAGGCTGCATGGATGGGCAGAGAGTTTGCTAACTGCAACGCCACCACTCTGACCGAACATCTAGATCCGAAACTGCTTGTTGCTCTCCTAACCTGGTTTTTGACTTGCGGCAGAGAGTCTGAGCCACACTGCAGCTTATTCTGGCCAAGTGCCGCCCACTTAGACAGGAAGAAACCATTTGACTGAGACGCAAAGTGATCAATCACAGCTCTTATTGTTCACGTTTATAAAGTGAACACACCACCGTTAGCCAACACCTGTCAGACATAAATCAGTGTGCTACTAGGACATTATGTACAATGAAACAATCTATCATTTTCTACTGAGTTTTCCACTTTTTCACGATGTGAGCGCGGCGCAGACAGGAAGTGACCGCCCTTCCCTCTCTGCTTGTCCACTTGCTCAGTCCATCCTCCTCTTAACTCATGGTGGCTGTCTGATTTAATGATAAGAATCTCATTATGATAGAAATTCTAATTAGAACAATTTTCTTATTGAAATCCTTTAGGATTTTTTAACAAGTTTCCTACACTCTTTGTAATTAGACTGCATGAGAATTGTAAGACATGGCATAAAAATTATAGCATTAAATTGACAAATTTCATGATTTAAACTGACATTAAATATATGAAAAAATACACATGGCATTAAAGTTCAGTTTGATTGTGAACTGGTACAAACTGTCCATTTCAATTAATTTGTCATGTATTTGTGAAAAATATATAGAGGTAAATGCTGTTTATTGTTATTTATTTTTCAAATTGGCTTATATAATTGAAAATGATTTAAAATAATCCTTCATGCTCATTTACTGAAAACAGTGGATTTTTACTGTATTTTACATTAAATTATTTGAATTTACTAGGTCTGTTTCGTTGAAATTATGATTCCTCTGATTAGAAGAAAATCGCCCTTTAAACCATTTCAAAGCAAATAATATAGAAATACTGAGTTATGTAAAGAATATTGTCAAAAATGTAAAAAAAGTAGTTTTGTTTCTCTACAAAATAAGTCTGTTCAAACGTTCTTAGTTTTATTTTTAAAAGATATCTTTTTTCACTCTGTTGATGATGACAGTTTGCAGTTTTCATGACTTCAGTGGTTAAAGTATTTTTGTTTAATGCAACAAAAAGTACTTGTTTAGTTTGTTTCCCATCTCAGATGCCATGGAGAACCGTTGCAGTTTAGCCGTTGAGTCCTGATTGCTGATAAACTTCTGAAAACATTCCCGGTAGGCTTGTAGAGCTTTAGTATCACGCTTTATAGTTGAAGGCTGACATATGGCTAACAGGTCCTCAACAGTGCTGCATGTGTGTGTGTGTGTGTGTGTGTGTGTGTGTGTGTCCTGCTCAGGTATTATCAGTTGAGTTGTAAAGCAGCAGAAAGGTTGCGACCAAAGTCAGCGAGGTTCAGTTTCAGCGCTCACTAACTTCTCTACCGGCTCTTTTGTGTGGGTTTGTTTTGATCAGACACCGTCAGCGTCTGTGCTGCAGACAGTAGCTTTACAAAGAGCCCCTCATTGAGGACGGCCTTCGTTACAATGGCGGGCCGTTTGTCTGTGCAGCTGGGAGTCATGGGAGTACAGAGTGAAGTCATAAACTTCAATCAGTAACAGCACAGATGCACAGCGCTCGGACCAACATCAACGACAAGTTATTACTGTTGAAGGGATCCTGTATGGTCATAATCGCAAAATAAAACCAACTTTGTTTACCAAATAAATGAATAATGGACATATTGTAAACAAGTTATAAGACAAAAAAAAACAAGTTATGTAGGAATATGTTTGCTTGGGGCAACTGAGCATCAATATTAGATTGCATGAGAATTTGTAGCATTCAATTCCTTACATTATTATGATTTCAAAGTTGACATTAAAAATATGAAAGCAAGATTTACATGAGATAAGGACTTTTTCTGAAACTGTACAAACTTTTTTTGATGTATTCAAATATTTTGTAAAAATATATGGAGGTAAATGTTGCTTATTATATAAGGAATAATTGATGACGGGCCGTTGAATAAGTAAGGAATAATTGATGACAGGCCGTTGAATAAGTAAGGAATAATTGATGACAGGCCGTTGAATAATTAGAAAATAAATGCACACCCGAGGTGGTGACGCGGCCACTATGCCATTTTGCGGAAAAAACACTGAAATAATTTGTCGTTTTTATCTTGTTGTTTTCTATATTTATTTGCTTGGTCAGATTCGTTGAGGGTTTTGGTTCTTTTGCTGTTGTAGGCTGTAAGGATCTTTGAAATAACTGAAATTGTTTGGCCAAGTGATATGAACATGTAATGTGGTCAAGACCTGCCTGGAACTACTTAGTTTCCCTGAAAATAATTGCACACCTTAGAAAGTTCGTCAGCCATTCAGATTCAAACATTCAACAGCTCCGTAGTATAATATTATTTATTTGAAGATTAATTGAAAATGATTCAAAATAATTGTTATATTCACTTACTTCTACTCATTCATTAAAGGCATGCTGTAATTATTTTGAAGCAGATTTTTACTGTATTTTACATTAAACAGTTTGAATTTTTTTGGCTACAAGGTTGGTTTTGTTGAAATTAGGATTCCTCTGATTGGAAAAAAAAACAAAAAAACAGATTGCGGAACGTTGCAATCAGCCAATCAGAGTCAAGTATTCCAGAGAGCTGTTGTCCTGAAAAGGTCTTTTATTTGTTCACTTAATATTGGAATTACTGCAATTATGAGTTACTCATTACTAGCAAAAAACATTCATATGTGTGTCAAATTTGTACAAACATCCACATCAAGTGTTTTGATTCTGCAACATCCATAACATTTATAATTGTTTTAGTGCTCAACAAGATTTTTATTTACTTATGAGCAATTACACATTTTCAACTAGTAAACCACGAAATTCTAATTACAAATTTGAAACAATTTCTTACAATTACAAAAAAAAAAACTTTATCACCTGATTGTCATGTAACAACCAAAATGGCAGCAGCCTCAAGAGTTAAAGGCAGTTAATATGTATACAGTATCATATATACTGTCACACTTTCTTTGCTCTCAGCTACTTTAACCAGAGTATGAGATGAACGGATTAAAGGGCCAGTTCACTTAAAATAATAAAAATGCTGTCATCATTATTAACTTTATTTTTTCCCCGTGTAACTAACACACACACACACACACACACACACACACACACACACACAAATAAAAATTGGTCATATAATGAAACTCAATGTTGTCTTGGACCCCACTTAATTTTACTTTCAATGTATGAACAAAACAGACCCTATTCCATGCATGCATTGAATGAATGAATGAATTAATTAATTAATGAATAAATACATTTTGTGTCATGAGTTTTGCAGCTGAAATAATCAGCTTTAGTTGAGGACATGAACTTCTCGTACAAATAAACAAAATTTCAGGAACAAAATTATGCAAAAATGCAATTATGTTTTAAAAAGGCTGTTGCAAAATCTAAACATTTGATGTTTGTTTGGTTGCCTCAAGTGCTGCTTGTAATCGACTCGAGGGGTCAGTCGGATTGGCGCAGCACACACAGGTCAACAACAACAAACCTTTATGTGACCCTGTCGTGAGACGCGTTCCTCTGCACACACATGAAGAGGGAAAAGGAAACTCTTTCCAGGGTCCGTTCCCTGAATGGGCCGATCGCCGTGGCAACAGGATCGCTTCATCAGTGGAAGTGAACAGATGGTGGGTGTGCAACAGGCAACATATGTTCCAATGAGCCGAGGCCATTACTACAGATGGAGGGTGGGAAGGAGGCCGGCTCTGAAACATAACCTGACATTTCCTCCTCATTTGGCAGCACATTGTTTTGTATTACAAAGAGAGATTAGCCCGAAGCAGTGAATAGCAGCGCAAAATCTCTTTAAAGGCAAATTACTAAGAGTCCTTTGCATTTCTTCACACACTTTACTTAACCAAGCTAGGCGAACGGGCCGTATTTCATGTGGTGGTCTGGGACAGAGGAGGGCCGTGCTGTTCACGGTGACTGATATACAGCTCTCTTGTTCCCCTTGAGAGATTTTATGCCACTTCTGCGGAGGTGGGGACGCTTCTGCATGTCTTGGCTTGACATGCCTCCACAGACAGCAACAGGTCACTGCTGCAACAGCAGCATCCAAAAAACCCCTACGTTTAACACCAAAACTGACCCAATATATTTCTTTAAAGGGATAATTCAGCCAAAAATCATCATTTATGCACACTCAGGTCATCAAACCTGTATGACTTTCTTCTGCAGAACACAAAAGTTTTTGAAGGATGGTGCTGAATGTTACCACTGACTGCCATTATATGGACAAACCAATCCCGTCCAAAAAATCAATAAAATAAATAAATAAAAATAATTTTTTTTTAATAATTCAACCCTGTGTGGCTTTCTTCTGCAGAACATAAAAGATATTTTGAAGAATGTTGTTAACCAAAAAGTTTTTGTTACCACTGACTGCAAATATATCGACAAACAAATCCAATCCAATCAAAAACAAAACAAACGCAAAGCGCAAAAAAGTTTTGTGCCATTATATGGACAAAACAAAAAACAAATGTTGTCAAACCAGTATGGTTTTCTTGTGCAGAACACAAAAGCATTAAGATATAGGTAACATTATTTTAAGGTGTCCTTGTTACACATGTTACATGTACTTACTATTATAATAATTAATTATGCATAAATGCATTCAAGTAACCCTAAGCCAAATCCTAATCCTAACCCTAACCATACAGTAAATACTGTACATTTAGTTAATAAATATTACTCAGTACTTAAATGTATAATTACTCTGTAACAAGTGTGACCAAGGTATTTTGAATAATGCTGGTAACCAAAAAGTTTTGGTAACCACTGACTGCCAGTGCCAATATATGGACAATCAAATTCAATCTAATACAAAACAAAAGCAAAACGTCTTGGTTACTACTACTGCCATTATATGGACAAAACAACCCAATCACAAAACAAAACAAAAAACACGAAACAAAACAAAAAACAAAACAACAAATGTTGTCAAACCTGTATGTTTTCTTCTGCAGAACACAAAAGATATTTTGACAAATGTTGTTAACCAAAACGTATTGTCTACCATTGACTACATGGACTATCCAATTCAATCTAATACAATACAAAACAAACAAAACAAAACAAAACTTTCTTCTGCAGAACATAAAACAACGTTTGAAAAAAAAACGTTTTGGTTACCACTGACTTCTGTAATGTGGACACAACAAAAAACAAACAAACCAGTCTTAAACAAAACACTGAGTCATTTCTCAAAATATCTTCTTTTTTGTTCCACAGATGAAAGTAACTCATACAGGTTTAGATCAACATGAGGGTAAATGATGACAGAATGTTGTTCCGAACTTGTGCTGTTATTTTTAAGGTGGAACACAAAAGGAAACATTTTGCAGAATCTCCATGAGTTCTGAAATCTGATTTAAATTCAGATTCAAAATCTGTCTCTGATATCATTGAATCTAGAATGCTACTGGTTCTTTGCAAGCAAACATGATGAGACTGTTAAAATATGAAGAAAGAAATTTCACATAACTTAAATTTCAAACTGGTCCAGACATAAAGCTATTGAATCAAACAAAATTATTCCATGGTAACAATGACGTAGCTTTTCGCCACAAGGTCTGCTATTAAACTTTTTTTTTCTAAGTTAAAGAATGAAGTTCAAATCACAGTAACTTTTTTTTATTGCTACAACTAACTATTGTTCTCTACATTGGCATGTTGATATAAGACATGTCAGTAAGAAACAAACAGATCTATGAAAGTTTGTAAGCATTAGTCATGAGAATCGCACGCAGAGTTTTGTACCTAGTCCAACTACAAAATAACTAACAACACCAAAAATAAAAAGAGTTATTTTTTTTCCAGTAGTTGTCTATTTTTCTTGTGTTGGTTTGTATCTTGGTGTGAGTCCACATACAATTACGGCGAGAGTAAATCTGGGGCCAGTTCCTGAGTTTTACAGTCCTCTATTCATAGCTGCTGCCATAAATATCAGCGGCTGTATATGTGTTCAGTACACCTCAGTATTTTTAGACTCATGCAAAGCCATTTTCAAGCAGTGGTCTCTTAAGAAAGATAAGTTCCCACAGTATTTCATAACACTACCTGATGCTGCAGTAATATTAGACTGCTGGGTTTTTTATTTTTTGGGGTCAGGAAGCAATTATAGACCTTCGGAGACAGTGACAGTGGGTCATTTTTAAGTACGGAAAAACTTTATGTTTTGACTCAGAAACCAAAAGTCGCGGGAGGGTGGTTATTACAGAAAACAGATCTAACAATCTGTAATTATCATCATTACCACCATCATAAAGCAAACATGTCAATGTCCTTGTGGTGTAAGATTACATTATTTTCATGAAACACAACAGCTTAGGTTTGGGGGTCCCCCAATTGAAACTTGAGTCCAAAACAAACAGTTTATAGTGTCATAAGAAATACTTATACTTGTTATACACTATTTTTCAAATGTTTTTTTAATACTTTTATTCATCAAGGATGCATTAAACTGATCAAAAGTGACAGTAAAAATATTTTTTAAATAAATGCTGTTGTTTTTAACTTTCTATTCATCAAAGAATCCTGAAAAAAAACGTATCACTATTTCCACAAAAATATGAATCAGCACAACTTTTTTTTTAAATTTTAATAATAATAATAGATGTTTCTTAAGCAGCAAATCAGCATATTAAGATGATTTCTGAAGGATCATGTGAAACTGAAGATTGGAGTAATGATGCTGAAAATTCAGCTTTGCATCACAGGAATAAATTACATTTAAAAAAATATTCAAAAACAAAACGGGTATTTGAAATTGTTATAATATTTCAAATAAATGCAGCCTTGGTGAGCATAAGTAACTTCTTAAACAAAAAAATGTAACAAAAAAAAACCTTACTCTCCCCAAACTTTTGAACGGTAGTGAAAGTTTTATTATAATAATTTTATTATAAGGATTATTATAAATTCACTTGTCAAGTATATATATATATATATATTTTTGAGACAAAGAGTGCAGCATGAAAACTCCTTACAGAAACTGCTTTAAAAAGTGCGTTGACTGCAGTTGAAAGTCATTTTATTATTCACACACTGACCAAAATTGTTACAGCTCACAGGAAGTAGAATGTTGCTGCGGCTGCTGTTTATTTTGGGACTACAAAACGTCCCAAAAAATTCTCAGTCTCTACTCTGTACTCCGCCCACAAAACGGACCCCAGACTCAAAAGAGCAGCCCCGCCTGCCCTCAGTTTCCACAAGCAGAAAGTGAATATGCGAGGGACGGAGTGCCAGATAATTGTTGGCTCCATCATGCCTGCTTTCCCTCCCTCCGTCTCTCTCGTGCTCTGTGAAGGAAACTGTGATGACAGCGTGCCAAAGTCTGGCTTCTTGCAGCAGTGTGTGTCCCCACAGCGCCTGCTGCAGAACAAACGCTCTGTTCCCCACCCACAGCGGGCCGGCACCCAATCACCCTCACGCTAACTCCAGCGTCAGCCCGCGGCGCTCTGACCACACGGCCATGAGAATAGAGGCTATATTTACCATTAGCACACATATACACACACACACACAAGCTATAATTAAACAGATGAAAAGGACAATGTGTTGCAGTGAGTGTTGCTAATCTAGTGGTTTTATTTATTTAGTTTAAAAAAGCACTGGATACACAATTGGCACCCGGTCATGCCAGGACTGAGCAAACTGATTTAGAATCAAAGCAAAACGCTGCACAGGAAATTATTCTGTACGCTTAAAAATAACTTCATTCAGCGTTACATTTGCATAGAAACATCCCAGCCCTTTTCACTGCAGCGCGACAGCCGGGTTCCGGAAAAAAAAAAAATGATGTTCCTTTTCTCTAACCGATGTTTAGCGATAACATATAAACCTTTTTGACAGAGCTAAACTAGCAATGACCATGCTTGGTAAGATTTTTTATGTTTTTAAAAGAAGTCTCTATGCTTACCAAGGCTGCATTATTTGATTTAAAAAATGCAGTAAAATTGTACAATATTATTAAAATTTTATATAACTATTTTCAATTTTAATATATTTTAAAATGTAATTTATTCCTGTGATGCAAAGCTGAATTTTCAGCATCATTACTGCAGTCTTCAGAAATCATTATATGATTATTTGATACTCTAGATTTTTTTCATATTAGTATAAATGTTGAAAACAGTTAGAAACCTATATATATATATATATATATAGCGAAATTTTATATGATTATTTGATACTCTAGATTTTTTTCATATTAGTATAAATGTTGAAAACAGTTAGAAACCTATATATATATATATATAGCGAAATGAATTTTCATTCATTTTTTTCCATATGATATACTTTACTGATGGCAATGATGGTTTCACGGTTTTCAATTTCCAATGATCCCCTACTGTCGGTTTCAAATGCTTTTCAACTGCCAAAGATTCATCTGTCTGCACTTTGTTTTGCATGAGTAAATCTGTCGCCTCTATTTCCTGCTGTGCCTATATGCTCTTGCCATGCCTAGCCGAGTCACGTGTTTGTGTAGTACTGTTTTTCATTCCTGCGGCTTTCATTCTCTGTAGATAAGGGGAAGAGCTGTGCTTTGAGCACTTAAGCTGTGGAACTTTCTCCATATCCTATTTCCGCTCTGGGGTGTTTAACAATACCTAGCAGAGGCACTGTTTCACAGCCAGGGCAAAGAGTGGAACAGACCAAAAAAAAAAAAAACTAATTATCTGGATAGCAAGAAATTCATTCACAGAATTTTTGCACTGGGACATGAGTTTCATCATAATCAGATTAATAAATCACAAGAATAACAATCGTGTTTTTTACTTATGGAAAATGTGCCCTTAGACCTTGGCTGAAGATGAAAATTCAATATGTAATACGTCAAATCCATGCAATATTTTAGGCAAATTTTAATGTTTGCATCATGACATAAAATACTGCATGAACTGTAATACTAGAACTTTTAGACATGATGGACATGAAATAGAGTATCACCCCAATATGGGGTTGAAGTACATTTTGGTCACGATATGCCAGAACCACAACCGCGACTTTTAATGAAATTATCATTAACAATTTTTTCAAAAGAATGGCGGCTTGAAAATCTAGAATCTGAATGTGTTGAGGGAGACAAATAATCTTTGTAATTGCGAACAACTGGAGTCAACGCCAAACCAGCAGTTGAAAGGTAAGAGATCATCTGAGACTAATTAGGGTCTGAGCAGAATGAATGGGCTTGGCACACAGTTTAGGAAGCTTCCATTTTGGTCACTGATTCATATCATCCACATGGAAGGGGAAAAAAGACTGTAATCTCACTATAAGATATAATTGTGAGGGCTTTCAGAGATATCACTGAACACAGTTTGTCCTATCTGACTGTAAAAAACTCATATTCATGTACAATTTGATGTTTTTGAGTGATTTTTAATGATACCGCAGAAACGTGTGTCACAAACATCTGCAGTCAAAACAAAAGGGCAGAATCTAAATTAAGGCAAGCAGGAACATGGACATGAACATTCACATCTGAGAATGAAATGCTTTGTTCTGTGGGTGACAATTGTTTCCACAAGAGCCTAGTAATTAATTTCTCATCAGTCAGTGTTGTTTAGTTTTGAGACTGGGGCCATCTATAACAAAAGAAAAGTCCTTTCAGTTGTCAGTCCAGATTAGAAGTAAATTGTTAATTTTTACAAATAACGGCATGCTGTAAACTATAAAAGTACAGTTTGTCATGAAAAACTTTGATGTAGGCTTGACAAAAACATGTCTGTAAGTTTTAAAAGACGAACGGATGGATGGATGGATCGACCGATGGATGGATGGACAGATGGGTGGATGGAAAGACAGATAGACAGACAGACTAACAGACAGACAGATAAAGACAGACAGACAGACAGATAGAGACAGACAGACAGACAGATACAGACAGACAGACAAATAGACAGACAGATACAGACAGACAGACAGACAGATACAGAAAGACAGACAGATAGAGACATACAGACAGATACAGACAGACAGACAGACAGATACAGACGAAAGACAGACAGATA
>NW_015547668.1:1849376-1857315 GCF_001515605.1 Sinocyclocheilus anshuiensis | reverse complement strand
ACAGACAGACAGACAGACAGATAGATAGATAGATAGATAGATAGATAGATAGATAGATAGATAGATAAATAAATATTGGGTTATGTTGTAAGCACAGAGCTCACCGTGGTGTGAGGCGATACCTTCCTCTCTTTGGATGTCTTGGTCTATAACCTATGGAAGATGTTATGCTTTTATTACAGCTTTAAAACTCCAAATAGACAAAATATAAAATATCAAACAAACCATACAAGCTTTGATCTTTTCTTATATGCCTAACTGTGTTTATGCCAGCGTTTGTCTTGTGTACTGTGGTATACCGTGCTTGTAGTGTGATGAAGCTCTGGGCTGCTGTCTGAACTTCTGCCGTGTGCTGTGATGGAGCTGGTGTCCTCTTTCTCGAAGCAGATCATCAGCCTCCACGGGTCTCGCTATGGCAATAAAAGAAACATTTAAATGCAGTTTTAATTGGAGGTTTGACTCTCTCACAATTAGTATTTGCAGTGGAGCATCACTGGAAACATAAAACGTACAATTCTGAAGCCTGAACTTCACCACCACGTCCCCAAAAGACCGAGGCAATGATTACTGCCTCAAACGCACATAAATTACAACCAGACTTTTTTTTATATGTCTACCCCCGACAGCCTCTTGCAATTGACACTTTAGACCTTCTGAGATTCAAAACAATCCTTTTAGTGACAGGGAAATAATGGGGTGAATTAACTTCAGGGAAAAGAGGCAAAGTTTAGGAAGCAGAACAGAAATGAGAAAAGAAAGTCAAGCTGTCTAGTTTTGGTTTTCAGGGCAATTGAGCGATGACAGGATTTTGCTTCTTTTTTAAATTTTCACTCTTTAGAGTTTGGAGTTCCACTACTTCTTTTTTAAGCATTAGAGGCATAAATGCCATGTTTTATTGTTGCAAGAAATACTAGATAGTTAGCTAGACAAGACGCATCAAATATCTGAATCCACTCCTAAAATGATCCCACCTCATAGTTTGTGAATTTTTTGACTATAGTTAGCAATTAAAATAATAAATATTACAGTAATAATGGCATATAACTATACTAATGATCTAAAATATTTATCTGTGCCGAACTTTTTGAAGTCAACCCTGTTACTAAATGATTTTTCCCTTTGCAAAAAAACCTAACATTTTAAAATGAAAAGCAAAATATATTATCGATCTGGAGCTATTCAACTTCCGCACGTTATTATAAGAAAAAACATCATACAAATATCTTTAATTTCATTATCATTTTATTTATAAGTAACTAAATATTCTGGCCTCAAACTACCTAGTTACCATTGTAGCATTTACTTTAATTTTTTATTTACAACATTTTAGGTAGCACTTTACAATAAGGTTCCGTTTGTTAACTATATTTAATGCATTAACTAACATTAACTTACAATGAGCAATACATCGTTACAGTATTTATTCATCGTTGTTAATGTTAGTTAATAAAAATACAACTGCTCATTGTTAGTCCATGTGAGCTCAGATCCAATAAATAACATTAATAGATGATTTTATTAATGTATTAGTAAATGTTGGAATCAACATTAACTCAGATTAATAAATGCTTTAGAAGTATTTTTCATTGTATATATATAAATATGTATAATTTAATTATTTTTCTCATTTATAAAATACAAAATCACAATTTAAACATGGCTCAAATTTTGGCACATCCTTTCACTGAAGAATAAAAAATCTTTTAGGAGTTCCATACCATGTTTTGAAAGGGCTAACGAGCATTTCTTACAAAATCCCACAGTCGAGTGTTCAGATTGTTTTGAAGTTAGAAAACATGTTGTGCACAACAGATGCTCTAAGAACAGCATATGACAAAATAAACTAGCTGGAATTCCAGACGACCAAAAAACTCTAAACAAAAGAACATCAATCTAACAGGACAAATCTTGAGATTCAAAACACAGGCACTGGGCCACTCTCCCATAATCGGACTAAAATAACTGATGACAAAAAGCAGCCTATTTGCCTCTAAGACACAACATGAGCAGTTCATGAGCTGGTCGACATCAAGAGGGAAACCAGATGGAGACAATTTCACCATAAGGTCTCTTTTAATCTTAGGACAGAACCACAAAACTCTGGATGGCGGTAAAAAGCAAAAGTAGCTCAAGGAGTTTGTAACAGCTACGACGTTATAATTTTGTTGTCTTGTTATGTTACTTAATATAGACTGCAACCTATAAAAAGTAACCCAGAATTATTTTTGTTATGACAAAACATCCCTTCGATATGGAAGCCCGTTTAAGCCACTGAATAAAAAATAAAAAGGTAATTGCGGCTTTTTATTTCACAATTCTGACTTTTTTCTCAGAATTGCGTGATATAAACTCGCAATTGCGAGTTAAAAAGTCATAATTGTGAGATATAAACAGCGCAATTCTGACTTTTTTTCTCGAAATTGCGAGTTTCTATCTCGCAATTCGGACTTTTTTTTCTCACAATTCACACTTTTTTTCTCGAAATTGCGAGTTTCTATCTCGCAATTCGGACTTTTTTTTCTCACAATTCACACTTTTTTTCTCGAAATTGCGAGTTTCTATCTCTCAATTCGGACTTTTTTTTCTCACAATTCAGACTTTTTTTCTCGAAATTGCGAGTTTCTATCTCGCAATTCTGACTTTTTTTTCTCACAATTCAGACTTTTTTTCTCGAAATTGCGAGTTTCTATCTCGCAATTCGGACTTTTTTTCTTGCAATTCGGACTTTTTTTCTCGAAATTGCGAGTTTCTATCTCGCAATTCGGACTTTTTTTCTTGCAATTCGGACTTTTTTTCTAGAAATTGCGAGTTTCTATCTCGCAATTCTGACTTTTTTTCTAGAAATTGCGAGTTTATATCTTGCAATTCTGACTTTTTTTCTCGCAATTCTTACTTTTTTTTTCTAGACATTGCAAATTTATATCTTGCAATTCTGACTTTATAACTCGCAATTGTGAGTTTATATCATGCAATTCTGAGATTCTGAAAAAGTCAGAATTGTGAGATAAAAAGTCGCAATAACCTTTTATTTTTTTTTCAGTGGCGGAAACGGGCTTCCATACCTCATTCTAAAATATGGCGCTTTTCCACTGCACGGTACGGTTCGGTACGGTTCACTTTTGGGGGATTTTCCACTGGGTACAGTGCCTGGTACCAGGTACTTTTTTTTGTACCACCTCGGTTGAGGTTCCAAGTGAACCGTACCGTTACCAAAACGTGTAATCTCTGCTGATCACTGATTGGCCGGAGAGAATCGTCACTACCTGTGTCACTGAACTTATGACACAGACACACAACAGAACCACTAGATTTAAATCAGCACAGCCAACGAAGGATCGAACGCAACTGTTTTGAACGAGCGCAACTTTTTTTAACAACCAAAAAATGGCTGTTTTGTGGTCTGTTGAGGAAGTACAGACGTTCCTCTCGCTGATAGCAGAAGAGCGGATCCAGCTAGAGCTTGATGGGGCGACACGGAATGAAAACTTTTTTCAGGAGTCGCGGCAATAGAGGCGGCGCAACTATAACGACATGTGAATAATCCCGCCCACTCTAAAGCGGTACTAAACTGCAGTGGAAACGCAAACCGAGCCGAGCCGAGCCGTGCCGAATCGAGTCGCACCACGCAGTGGAAAAGCGCCATTGGTGGGCCAAACAGAGTGTTTCCACTGTCACGGACCAGATGGAGGGTGTTATGAAGACTGCTGGCTATTGTTTATCTGCAAGTAACCTGGGCATCTCAGCATGTATTCCATTTGAGTCACAACCAGGTCAACAAGGAATCAGTGCTTGCGAAAACGCCACAGAATTCAAACGTCTATCATTCAAACATTTCTATGAATGCAACAGCCCTTGCCTGTTTGTTTATTAAATTATTCTGGTCAAACTACTCTCAGCTCCATTACAATTTACGTTTAATTTAATGATGTAAAAAATGATGTAAAAAAATCATTCTTATGAAGTAAAGTGCTGTATATGAAAGGGATAAGCAAATTTAAAGTGATCTGCACCATCTCTGTGTTGTAGGCTGTGGATGAGGACGCCGCGCCTCCTGCAGGCTTCCAGCAGCAGCTCTGTGACGGACATGAACAAAGACAACCCAGAGGACTAAAAGACAACAGACAAAACAGATATTAAATGCATATACAATGACAGATTCAAAATCTCAATCCAGTATGTGCATCTATAAATGACCAAATCCATCCAGTCGTCCTGAAAGGACACTCTTAAAGATGTATGAATGTCATATCTAATTGCATTTATTAAAAAAAAAAAGAAAAGAGAAAAGAGAATTTGAATGCAGATGTGCACTTGGTTTGATGTATTCAGACATTATTATGTGTTTCAGGTATTTTTGGGGCCATTATAAATACAAAATAGGTCATAGTGACTTACAGTACGGAGACCTCCATGAAGACTTGGTTCGTGACTGCATTTATAATTATGAGCCCATGTTTATATGTGTGGGTTAAAAAAATTATTTAGATGTTTTGGTCCCTTGGCTCCGGAAAAAAACATTACAGCAATCAAAAACAAAAGAGATTCTGTAACTGTTTTCCAGTAAACCAAAGACATATAAACAAAAGTTAAACAAAATCCAGTAAACAAAATATGTGTGGCCCATACTATGACCTGATTTTCATTTAGCATGTTAATAGGCTTCGGTAGAGCTGCATAGTTCATCATGACATATTCAACATATTTTGTTTAAAAAGGATCATGCTAGGTTCTGTTTACACGTGATATTAAGTCTCTGGTGATCCGACCACAAGTGGAGCTAAAACATTTTGTGAACTGCTCAAACCACATTCAAAGATAGTCAGAAATGCACTGCATTTCTAGTACAAATACCAATTTATTATGATGCATCCCAGACAACAGTAAAATACCGCCCACTCACCTGTCAAGCAAACATTTTGCTAAAACAAGGCTCTTTGTGGCTTCGAAAAGTCACATTGAGGTGAGAACAAAATTAAAGTATCTGTCTCAACTGACCGTTTGAGACCGGATTATCCAAGATGGATGTTAATACCAAGTATAAACAAGGTCAACAGCATTTTCCTGTACTTACATTTCCTTCAAGAAGCTCCTCTTTCGGACAGCCTGAGTGGGCTTGCAGATACTTTGAATGGAAGAGCAGGCCATCAATGGTCTTCCACGGCATGAGCTCACCCATTGGGAAAGGGAAACCACAAGCACTGTTGGCTTGCGATGAGGTAGGTCAGACCCCGCACAAAGAGAGAGCCGAGCTGGATGGCCCTAGGGTCCACAACATGGGGGAGGGAATATAGAATCACATAAGAAAAAACCTATGAAAACTCAGTAGTTTGTAAAGGTGTGTTCAGTCAAAATCCAGCCATTTCACTTGGGATCTCGTGTGCGGGTGAAAAAGTTCCCCAAGCAGATTTCACTTGGTGAAGGAAATTAGCTGCACTGACCTCAACTAAGTTTCTTAGTTTGAAAATGACTTCTGTGTGAGTGGTGCTTAATGGATTGCTAAACTATTGACAAAAGTGTTTGCTAAAACTATATTTAATGTCGTTCAAAGTCATGCAATATCTTTGTATGAGAAAATTAAGGGTGAAAAATGTTCCAAGTGCATATTTCGCCATATTGGTCATGCAAATTTGTTGTGTTGACCAATAGAAATCTGCTTGGTTTGAAAGTGACTTCTGAGCGGTGCTTCATGCATCGTTACACTCATTGGCAATGTAACATTTTATACCTGCGAAATTTCACAAATGTGACCACACCTTAAAAAAAAAAAAAAACATCTCTGCTCTCAAACACAGCTTAGACTAAAGCAAACAAAAGGGAGGCTGGAGATAAAGCCGAAGTGACAGCAGCAGCCCACTGCCCGTGCCTTCCAGGCGCACAGACTGAGAGCCAGGCCACCGTTTGAAATATTACGCTGTTTGCACGGGCCTGACTTCCTCCTCTTCAGTGAAACGAGAGCATTTAATCACATTCACTGTTATGCATAAGGTTTAGAGAGCAGGATGAAGTAGACCAGCTTTGATTAAACCGCTTAAAAAGACACGTAAAAGTATGGTCTTCCACGGCATGAGCTCACCCATTGGGAAAGGGAAACCACAAGCACTGTTGGCTTGCGATGAGGTAGGTCAGACCCCGCACAAAGAGAGAGCCGAGCTGGATGGCCCTAGGGTCCACAACATGGGGGAGGGAATATAGAATCACATAAGAAAAAACCTATGAAAACTCAGTAGTTTGTAAAGGTGTGTTCAGTCAAAATCCAGCCATTTCACTTGGGATCTCGTGTGCGGGTGAAAAAGTTCCCCAAGCAGATTTCACTTGGTGAAGGAAATTAGCTGCACTGACCTCAACTAAGTTTCTTAGTTTGAAAATGACTTCTGTGTGAGTGGTGCTTAATGGATTGCTAAACTATTAACAAAAGTGTTTGCTAAAACTATATTTAATGTCGTTCAAAGTCATGCAATATCTTTGTATGAGAAAATTAAGGGTGAAAAATGTTCCAAGTGCATATTTCGCCATATTGGTCATGCAAATTTGTTGTGTTGACCAATAGAAATCTGCTTGGTTTGAAAGTGACTTCTGAGCGGTGCTTCATGCATCGTTACACTCATTGGCAATGTAACATTTTATACCTGCGAAATTTCACAAATGTGACCACACCTTAAAAAAAAAAAAAAAACATGTCTTCTGAAGTTATGTGACACCTTTGTGTGAGAATGAAACCAAACCGTATTTGGTAAAAACCTGCACTGCAGCTCCCAAATGTATTTCACGTTCACATATTTGACGGCAAGATTGACATACCAAACAATAGTGGTAGGCGCACTTCTCGTAACTAACTACAATTTGCCACAATTTAAATAAACAGATTTTCAGCAAACAAAATATAAAATTGAAATTAGTTAAATATTCATATTAAGGGATCACATTTACCGATCCATTATGCTTTTTTTTGACAGTGTTAGGCAGCCATCTCTGTTTTTGTATGGAAAAGAGCAGCTGGGACATTCTGCTAAACTCTTCCTTTTGTGTTCTACGGATGAAGGTAAGTCATACAGGTTGGAAATGACACAAGTTAATGATTACATAATGTCTCTTGTGATCGAACTGTTCCTTTAAACCACACCATTTTTACAGTAGCTTGGTTTCAAATTCAACATATTGTCAAAACCCATTGTGTATGAATTATTATTATTATTATTATTATTATTATTATTATTATTACCTTTAAAGCCGCTAATTGCTCAGCGTGGAAGTCAATAGGCCTCGGGACAATGCTGATGCCACCCTGCTGCTGTAAAGGTATAGAGTGGTACAACAAACCAGAACAGCAGCTGCTCTGCAAGCATTTCAACAGTGAACAATGAGAGCTGCTCCAGCCAGATGCCTGAAGGACCGCTGGACCCCCTGAGGACACGCAGCTCAACATTAATGGCAAACTACAGCCTTGTGATCAGGCTGAATGCCATGAAAATTATTTGCCTTCAGTGCTTTTGAAAAATAAAAAAGGATCTGGCTTCAGAAAGGAAACGGGTGCGCTTTAGTTTATTGAAGTGTTGAGTTCTCTATACACTTGTATGAAATACAACACTGAAGTTGAGTTGATGACAGCAGACAAACTGTGTTGCATGATCAGATGTTGATGGTGAAATGACCGCCGTTCACATGTGTGACCCTGGACCACAAAACCAGTCATAAGGGTCAATTATTTGAAATGGAGATGTATACATCATCTGAAAGCTGAATAAACAAGCTTTCCTTTGATGTATGGTTTGTTAGTTTTGGCCGTGATACAACTATTTGAAAATCTGGAATCTGAGGGTGCAAAAAAAACAAAATATTGAGAAAATTGCCTTTAAAGCTGTCCAAACGAAGTTCTTAGCATTGCATATTACTAATCAAAAATTAAGTTTTGATATATTTACGGTAGGAAATTTACAAAATA
>NW_015547668.1:1837650-1848124 GCF_001515605.1 Sinocyclocheilus anshuiensis | reverse complement strand
ATAATTTTCTGAATAAATAAGCTTTCCATTGATGTATGGTTTGTTAGGATAGGACAATATTTGGCCAAGATACACTATTTGAAAATCTGGAATCTGAGGGTGCAAAAAAAACAAAATATTGAGAAAATTGCCTTTAAAGTTGTCCAAATTAAGTTCTTAGCAATGCATATTACTAATCAAAAATTACGTTTTGATATATTTACGGTAGGAAATGTACAAAATATCTTCATGGAACATGATCTTTACTTAATATCCTAATGATTTTTGGCATAAAAGAAAAATCGATAATTTTGACTCATACAATGTTTTTTTTGGCTATTGCTAAAAATATACCCCAGTGACTTAAGACTGGTTTTGTGCTCCAGGGTCACACACACACACACACACACATATATACATACATATATACACACATACTGTATATAGGTTGTTCCTCAAAATTACTAAAAGAATGTTCGAATGTTTGAACTGGAATTGTTAAATTCATCCCTTACAGATGCTGTGTAGTGGCATACTTAGCTTGCATTTACATTCCCTTACTATGACAAAGCAACACAGGGGGAAGCAGATTAGAGGGGAGTAATCAGGCAGCCCCTGGAGACTCTCCTGCCATCTGTCTGGCTCTTACAGCCTCCTAATACCCCCCATCCCTTTTCACATTTCAGGCAGATGTGACAGTGTAACTCCCGATGGGAGACAACAATGGCGCGTATAACAGGTGCTCCAGCCACCCCATGGCACATGGGAGGCAGGAGAGCTTTACACACTTTCATCTGGCCAGCGGCAGGCTGTCGCCACCACGCCTTGGGCACACACGCGTCTCTGGGTCAGCGAGCAACCCAACACCTGTTGCCGTGCGCGCCCTCTAAACACACAAACCCTCAGCGCTATCATTCATCACTCCAACATACTGTGCACAACATAAACCCAGCCATATCACTTCACTTGAGCCAAAACGTAAACAAATGGGATTATATATAAATAAATACTGCGGCCAAGTGCATAATAAACAGCCATTACAAAGCATAAAAGATACAGTCAGTCATTGTCTACCTGAGAGATTGAAATTCTTTGCTCGGACCACATTTGCAAAAGTAAATAAACATATAATCTGTAAAAATATAAATACAACTTAATAGTTGATTTGTATTGTCAACAGCTTGGCGTTTCACCAGTCAAGGGTGAGATATGCATCAGCATCTGAAAACAACAGACTGGAGGGATTCACACCAGAAGCAAAAAGGATGACGTAGACACAGGAGGGTCTGTAAATTAGGAGGCAGCTTGCTGGATATCTCCCAAGAGGCTCTAATTTGTCCCTCTATCATCCATTATCTGTGCTGTGGGGAGGGCTCTCAATCCAAGCACTGCGAAACCACAGGCTGCCCTTGGCACGCATAGGAGGCTTAAATTAGGGTGGGAGCTGAAATAGCCCTGTGGTTGCCGGCGGGGACGACGCGGAGCCCGTCACCAGAGCATTGCTCTCAGGTTCAGACCACAATTAGAGTAGTTTTTGAGAGGAATGTCGCAAAGCAACCAGAAATTATCCCTCCAGCCTCTTTACCCATTTTTTTCCAAATACTAGCAAAAGAATCTGATGCATCTCTCAAGTAAAAGGCCTCGATTTGTTGCATCTCCATGTTGTTGTGCCGATTTGACGTGAATTACAGTGTTTATCATCTACTGTAGCTATTTTAAATGGATAGTTTACCCAAAAATTACGTTTTTGTGTCATCATTTACTTACCCTCATGTTTTGTTCCTACACTTAAAGTCTATTCCATCAAATCTTAGAAGATCCAAAAAGGGTCATAATGACCTTTTGAAGAGATATGATCGTTATATTTGATGAACCTATTTAATTTTTTATTTATTATTATTATGAATATTTATCTTTTATTCACATATAAACATACATACACACATACATGGAGCAAGCACATCAACACAGAAGCCCGTGCATGCCTTTTGGGTCTTCTAAGTTTTGGTTGCATGGTCTTTTAATCTTCTAAATTTATACAGTCATACAGGTTTGGAACGGCATGAGGGTAAGTAAATGATGACATATTTTTCATTTTTGCGTGAACTATCCTGTTAAGTCGTAGCTAATATTATCTAAATGGTCAACAACACTTGAACATTCACATAAAACCATGGCTTAATGTTAAAACCCTTATGTTGTTCTCAACCTGTATGACAGACTCTCTTCTATAGAACATAAACAAAAGTTTCCAGAATTGTTTTTTTGTCCATACAATGATACTTAATGGCATATAATGTTAATTTCATAAATAGGAAACTACATTTACTGTTCCTTACTGGTGGAATGATTTCCCAATCCTACCGGAACAGCCGAATCTCTCGCAATTTTCAAGAAACGGCTAAAAACACATCTCTTCCATGAGCACTTAGCTTTCTTCTGCTGACAATGACATTTATTTATTTCTTTATTGATTTAATCTCATAACTTTCAAAACTGGAGGAAAATTGGAGTTTTCATCTAGTATTTTTTATTTTTTCCCAAAAAGATGTTTCAACAATTGGTATGTTATTAAACAACAGTACAATCCACTGAATGCACAGTATTTATATCCCTTTTCATTCCAGTCAAATGTTAAAAATGGACTAAGGTCTATTGTTAGCACTTCTCATGACAAGGTGAAGTCAATTTGATGAAATATCACAGGCCAGAAAAATTAATAGTCAAAGGTGAGTGAAGAGTGAAGCCCAGCTCACAAAAGAAGTCAGGTTTCTGTTGGTCAATGTCAAATTTCAGCCTGCCGTGGTGTTAAATTCCTAAAAACTTTGATTCCTATTCCGATTTCGAAAATTTGCTGAACAACAGTAAATATGACTGCGCCTTCACTGCCTCCTTAAAGGTAGGGTAGACAATTTCGGAGAGGCTAGCTTTGAAAGCATAAGGTCCCACCCTCCCTGCAAATCACTCTCCAAAGCCACGCCTCCTCCAAAACACATGAACGTGCTCAGGCAAACCAGAGGCTAACCAGTGTCACAATGAGAGACGGCGTTGGTGGAGGATTGAACGCAACGCTGTCAGATTACCACATGTCTCACTCACCGGTGAGAAAACATTACAGTACAAAGCGCATAATATTACAATAATAACGCCTTTTATTCTTCCTCGGTCTGCAATAATGTAACGGAACGCCCTGATGACGAATCCTGTCTGCGCAAACATAGGTGGTAGGACAGCTTATCGTAACCCTTTGTGTTGTATTCCTCATTTCTAAGGCGCTTTGGACAAAAGTGTCCGCTAAACGAATAAATGTCATGTAAATGGAAACTTGAGTGCATGACAATAGGGTGGAGTCAAACTCAGGTTTGGACCTTGCAATCGAACCAACTGCAAAAACGGCCTGTCTTTTTTAGGTATGTTACAAAATAACACACATTACCACAGTTGTTTTCTAGAAGACCAAACCAAGCCCAGTTAAAACGGGTGAGCATGCGAGTGTACAAACAATACTTTTCAAGGCCGAGGCGGCGCAAATGAGCTGTTGCATTTCTCTGAAGGATTTGAGTCTGACACAAACAGCTTGGCTTAGATATGCATCTACGTCTTCCAGGGAAAGCTATCTCGCCTAGATCCAGGAGCAAACAGTGTTTTTATCCTACATGCAAGCTGTGAAAATCACACTCATGTATACACAACAAGCATCAAGTGTCACCACACACACATCTGTACACAATGCAAGGGTATGCGAGTTGTCTGATAAGGACTACACACTATAAACAGTGTTGAAGAGACACCGCTGAAACTCTTTTGAAATGCAATGAGGCCACATCATTAATAAATAAAGGCTAACAGAGCATACGTGGTTCTCGAATGGACCTGAACAAAGCCATTTGTTTACATTCAAGCGAAAACCTCAGTGGTCCGTGGCATCAACGAAGCAAAGTTAACACACCTGAATGGCGATGTAGGTTACAAGACAAATCACAGCAATCAAAGCGCTTCAGCTCTTCAGTAAACTCATACAGGTCAAAGATATCCAGTAGTGTTGATGTTTGGACTGCTTTCACCTCTGGGTCCGTCCTAAACCACAGAGCCATCAGATCAGGGGGCCCTTGATCAACTTGTCTGAGAGTAAATTAAAGGGATAGTTCACCCAAAAATGAAAATTTGCTGTTGATTTACCCACCCTCAGGCCATCCAAGATGTAGGAGACTTTTTCTTCAGTAGAACAGTAAAGAAGATTTTTAGCTGAAAACGTGGTCCTTTGTGATTCATAAAATGCAAGTCAGTGGCTACCAGTTTTTTATCAAGGAACACAAAATTAATACCCATGGCTCCTGATGATTTATTGAGGTGCTGTCAAGCGAAACGATCAGTCTGTGCAAGAAACTGGACATCATTTACAACATTATTACCTGTAATCCAGAGCCTCAGACAAACAGTCCGGAGTGATGTCCAGTTCACGAACGAATCATTCTTTTGAACCGGTTCTTTTTGGTGAACTAGTTGAACCACTTAAATCACTTGAATGAAGGGGTGAAAAGAATATTTTTTTTGGTTTCTCATTGTAAGGTGAGCTTAGAAAGACAAATGTATGCACGTTATATGCTTTAGACATGGAAAACATCCACGTTTCATGAGAATTGAACCAGTTCATTGAAATGAACGGTCCAAAAGTACCAGTTCACGGAAAAGAATCAGATTTCCCCATTGTCTGAGGCTATGAATTACAATGTTGTAAAATAATGTTCAGTTTCTTGCACAGACCAAATATTTCGTTGCATTTTATGAATCACCAAGGAGCACGGTTTCACTAAAAAAAAAATCTTCCTTACTGTTCAGAAGAAAAAATCACCTACCCCTCAATGGCCTGAGGGTGAAAAAAATTAAGAGTGAACTTTCATTTTTGGGTGAACTATCTCTTTAAAGATTGGATAACTGAACAGTTATAATAAAAGGCTATGATTTTTACAATACTTTGTGTTTACTAAATAATGGTTTAAAATAATTTATGGAGATTGCACTCACAAATCTAGCTAATGAAATATTAGCTGTGAATAACTTTATATTCACTTCTCTGTCTTTTGCAGGCTCAGAAATATATTTCAAAATCCCCTAATATTCTCATATTGGATGCTCTGTAATGCAGTGATGAAATATGCAATGCAGCAAACTGCACTGATCAAACCATATGGCCTTTTTCTTTTTATCACAAAGCATCTGTGTCATGCAATCACTGATTCAAGGAAATACAAAAGAGCAAACAAAGAGAATTATGTACACTAACAACAGAACATAGATTTCTTGAGATTATCAGAGGATTATTTAAGGCTGCATTACACTACATCACTTTTAAAATAAAAACAGATGCTAAAAACACTAGGCATTATACACTTAGCACATGAGAAACTCCAAGTGAGGTGCTTCATTACGATGAGCAAATATGTGGAACACAACTTCTCAATTACATACTTAGATTATTAAGGGGTTTTGGAGTGACTCTGGTTGGCTCCTTAAGTGGATTTCCTGGAAAGACGAACCATTCTTTGACTGACACAGTCTGACCAGAACAATCTATAAAACAGAGAGAAGTTAATATAAACGGAGAGCAACAATGCAAACAAATCCCTTAAAAACGGCACAGAAAGGGCATTTGTGCAATAGGCTTGTATGTTATGAAATCATTTGACTGACAGAGTCTTTCCAAAATTACAGTGTAGTGTCGACTGTTTGAAATCTGATATGTTTTGTACCCTTCGGTCCGGCCCTTCTTTTCAACAGCACGTTCACCACACATTTGCCCACAGCACAAACATTGGACAGAAACAAGCCAATTCCCAGAATACTACAGAGCAATGGAGATGTATTTTTTGTTAACAGCACAGTAAGAGGACAACCTATATTTCTATACCTCAACAGAATGCCTATGTTAAGGAAAAATACAAATAATATTTAAATTAAAATAATACTTTTATCCAAAGATCACTTTATAAAATCTTCAAAAATGCACTTGACAAAAATACATCACACTTATCACACTTCACTTAACTACATCTTTTGACCAATAAAAAAATTATATATATTTTTTATAATTATTAAGACATTTCTAGCCAATGAAATATTTAGTAGTCAAACATAATTTTTATTGAACATGGACATTTCCATGAATTGATTATGTCAAGCTCAGAAAACAAAGTTTTATAATATATTTCCTCAGATTTTTCCACGACCGCGGGAATCAGTGTTATTTTAGAATTGCATACTGTATGCCATGATAGTATTTATTAATATTCTTTTAGCTTTTATTTTTATATTTTCATTTTCATTTTAGTTTATGTTTTTTTTAATTGTGTTATTTGCCTTTTTTAGTATTATTAAATTAACTTTTCTTTTTTAAGTTTAAGTAATTTTAGTATTTCAACTTAAACATATTTTATTTCAGTTGGATTTCTAATTTCCATGAAAATCCTACCAAAAGAAAAACAAAAAAACTTTCATCTAATATTTTATTTTAGCTTTCGATTTCGATTTCGATTAACAATTTTAGCTTTCGATTTCGATTAACAATTTTAGTTAACAACAACAAACACTGCTGGGAACTATTTGTAATGGTTTTTTGCAGACTACTTGGTTCATACTGGAGAAATCGACAATTATGATGGTACCAATGACAGCGTCGGCGCCACGGGGTCTAGTTGGCTTCCTCACAGTTGCTTACAAGTTACAACATAACAGAAAAGCATTATAAAACAATATATTTTCCATAAATTCTAAGTAAATACAGAAATGAAACGCACCTGGCTGCACTGGCAGTAAAAGGCCGTAGATTAGTTCTCGGACAGGCAGATATAAGACGGCCTGCAGTGGTAACTCCACCTCATCCTCATCTTCCAACGTGTTACTGCACTCCACGACTCCATCATATAACACATTATAGAGCAGGAAACACTCTGACCGTGTGTGCTTTCCTAGCGCTGCCTGAAACATGGAAACACTTAGTAAGAGAACAAACAAAGCCATGTTACTTCTGGTGGGCCTGTTGCTTTTGTTAAATACAGTAGTAGGGTCCAAAAGTTAAAGTGTTTCTTTTTCTGCATTTTCTATCATTTTATTACTCATTTTTAGAAGACAAATTATATTACCAGCATGAAAAGTTCTAAATGTTATGTATTTAATTTATACCATGCAATTAAAAATGATAAAACTTTGTTTAATTGCATGTTTACATTAGATTTTAAATCCCATATTTCCAATGTGACCTCAAACATTTGGACCCCACTGTGCATTTTTTCTTTTTACCTGTAATATGTCACCCGGTGCATACTTGCCCATCAAACACACAGACTCAGGAACGAGACGGCTGCTTTCTAACCAAGGGGATGTTTGGCCTGGAGTGTGTGTGTATGCCTTTTTCTAAAGCTTCTTTGTCTTCTTTAACTAACGACAGTGAGGAAAGACCAAATGTTGCCCCAGTGCTGGGATGATGAATGTTAATGAAGTCTGCAACAGCGTAGACCTTGTCTCCCTGAGCTTGTGTTTCTTTCGAAATGACGCCAAAGCACTGTTACAACTTCCAACAGATCTCATTTACCTTTATTTTACGAAAAAAAAAAGTAAAAGAAGCTTAGTTCTGCTCACAAACACTAGTATATGGAAATATTACTTACACGGAAAAGTAATTTTCATACCGCATTGACAGATATTTGTGCTTGTCTTAAGCATAAACTCACTTAATTTTGTTCAGTTTCTCAGATAACAAGGCTTCATATGGTCATTTTTTTATCTAAAGTAAATGTATTTTGAAATTAAACGGAGATGTTATTGAAAATGCTCTAGTTGGCTTCCTCACAGTTGCTTACATGTTACAACATAACAGAAAAGCATTATAAAACAATATATTTTCCATAAATTCTAAGTAAATACAGAAATGAAACGCACCTGGCTGCACTGGCAGTAAAAGGCCGTAGATTAGTTCTCGGACAGGCAGATATAAGACGGCCTGCAGTGGTAACTCCACCTCATCCTCATCTTCCAACGTGTTACTGCACTCCACGACTCCATCATATAACACATTATAGAGCAGGAAAGACTCTGACCGTGTGTGCTTTCCTAGCGCTGCCTGAAACATGGAAACACTTAGTAAGAGAACAAACAAAGCCATGTTACTTCTGGTGGGCCTGTTGCTTTTGTTAAATACAGTAGTAGGGTCCAAAAGTTAAAGTGTTTCTTTTTCTGCATTTTCTATCATTTTATTACTCATTTTTAGAAGACAAATTATATTACCAGCATGAAAAGTTCTAAATGTTATGTATTTAATTTATACCATGCAATTAAAAATGATAAAACTTTGTTTAATTGCATGTTTACATTAGATTTTAAATCCCATATTTCCAATGTGACCTCAAACATTTGGACCCCACTGTGCATTTTTTCTTTTTACCTGTAATATGTCACCCGGTGCATACTTGCCCATCAAACACACAGACTCAGGAACGAGACGGCTGCTTTCTAACCAAGGGGATGTTTGGCCTGGAAGTACGTATATATATATATATATATATATGTGTGTGTGTGTGTGTGTGTATGCCTTTTTCTAAAGCTTCTTTGTCTTCTTTAACTAACGACAGTGAGGAAAGACCAAATGTTGCCCCAGTGCTGGGATGATGAATGTTAATGAAGTCTGCAACAGCATAGACCTTGTCTCCCTGAACTTGCTTGTGTTTCTTTCGAAATGACGCCAAAGCACTGTTACAACTTCCAACAGATCTCATTTACCTTTATTTTACGAAAAAAAAAAGTAAAAGAAGCTTAGTTCTGCTCACAAACACTAGTATATGGAAATATTACTTACACGGAAAAGTAATTTTCATACCGCATTGACAGATATTTGTGCTTGTCTTAAGCATAAACTCACTTAATTTTGTTCAGTTTCTCAGATAACAAGGCTTCATATGGTCATTTTTTTATCTAAAGTAAATGTATTTTGAAATTAAACGGAGGTCCTTTCAGCAAGTAGCGCTCCAAGATGTTTTCTTTGAGTTGTAAATGTATTTTGATTTAAGGATGTTTAGATAACAAAAATACTGAGGAAGGTGCTCATGTTGTTTGCAGTGCATGCAACATTTAATGCCCTGATTTTGAATTGAAGATTTTCTGCTCCGATTTAAAGCCTTTTGAAGGCATTATATTGTGGAATGGCGAATTAAGACTTGTTAAGACATTTTTAAGACCTGCAGAATCACTGTTTACTTCTCACTGTCATTTATGAATGAATGCATGCATTTGACTTTTTTACTTATTTACGATATGCTTCATTTATCACTTTAACACTTTTTGGTCAGACACAATTTAGACTATACAAAAATGGTTTGAAACCATCCTGTAATATCTAACCATTCTTTCATTCAAGGTAATGCTAGATTTGCCAATATATATATATATATATATATATATATATAAAGACATTTAAATGTTCCTGCTATATCCATGTTTTAACATTCATTCAAATCCAAACAGTTTAAGCTGTAAATAATTATCAAATAATTATCTTTTATATGCATCTTTTTCTCACTTATTACAATAGTTTTGCCTCCTGAAAAACACCAGGTAATATGAATGAACATTTTCGAGAGACCCTTTACTGTGTCTACCTGTGTGTGACTGCTGGGAATTTCACCACTATTGCTGCGACGCTGTCAGTAAGGATATGGAGCACTAGTGTCCTTTATCACTTAAAGGGCTCCTATTGTGCTTTTTCACTTTTTTAATTTTAGTCAGTGTGTAGTGTGTATGTTTGGGCACAAAAAAAGATCTAGAAAGTTACAAATCTCAAAGTCCACTCCAAAGGGAGATATTTCGTTTTTTTTTAAATCCCTTTTCAAGAACTACAACGAACGGCTCGTTTGGACTACAGCATTTGTTTTCCGGGCTTTGTGATATCACAAAGTGGCTCATTGGAATATCATTACAAATAATTCCCGCCTACAGAAATTCGAATGGTTGGGGGGTGGGGAGGGGCGAGTATGGGAAGCCAAACAACCCAAATGTGGGACGAAACAGCGCGGTATTAAAGTGTTCGCGCCGCGCTGACCTGTCATCGGCGCGGCTCAATGGACCGAGCTGCGCGACCGACTCGACAGCACAGAGAGGACGTGTTTACTAGCGCCACCGAGCTGACAGCGCGGCGCTGATCAGTTACAACAGCGCAGCGCGAACATTACTCTTCTTCTTCTTCATGTTTTATGGCGGGTGGCATCCAACAAGGTGCATTACTGCCACCTACTATGCAAACATTACTCTCCGCAGAAGTTCATGTTTTTTTCCTGCACATAACATAATGAAGATCAGTATTAAGTTATTACATTTCTTTTGCTTACCTTTCTACTACATGTAAACAGTTGTACTTTGAAAAACTGCAAATATAAAATATATAAGACTTTAATAAATTTACAATACCATAGTCCTCTTGAGGAGCACACCCAGCTTCTAGTATATATAT
>NW_015547668.1:1837219-1837621 GCF_001515605.1 Sinocyclocheilus anshuiensis | reverse complement strand
AATGTTCCTGCTATATCCATGTTTTAACATTCATTCAAATCCAAACAGTTTAAGCTGTAAATAATTATCAAATAATTATCTTTTATATGCATCTTTTTCTCACTTATTACAATAGTTTTGCCTCCTGAAAAACACCAGGTAATATGAATGAACATTTTCGAGAGACCCTTTACTGTGTCTACCTGTGTGTGACTGCTGGGAATTTCACCACTATTGCTGCGACGCTGTCAGTAAGGATATGGAGCACTAGTGTCCTTTATCACTTAAAGGGCTCCTATTGTGCTTTTTCACTTTTTTAATTTTAGTCAGTGTGTAGTGTGTATGTTTGGGCACAAAAAAAGATCTAGAAAGTTACAAATCTCAAAGTCCACTCCAAAGGGAGATATTTCGTTTTTTTTTAAA
>NW_015547668.1:1807893-1837202 GCF_001515605.1 Sinocyclocheilus anshuiensis | reverse complement strand
CATTACATTTCGTTTTTCGGAAGGCGGGCCTTCATCAAACCCGGAACTAATCGAGCCGTTTGTGCCAGGATGGGGAGAAAGGTATTTTAATAATGTAAATTATGTGAAAAATAATGCGTTTTTCGAACCACCAAGCATGAGAGCATGTTCTAGTTACACCCCCCAAAACAAAATCAAGACTTTGTAAAAGAGCATAATAGGACCCCTTTAATGTCACAGATATTAAACCCAGTGCTGCTAAAGAAACAAAAACTGACTCGCTATTTGGTGAAATGCACACATAGTTTAACAAGAATACTCGACTTTGTGAGCATTAAGCACTCTCTCAATGCTGCATGGCTGCTACAGTAGCAGAAACCGCTAGTGTTTACAATGTTGCGCTCACTTCCTGTTCCGGCGCGACAATCTCAGCAGCCAATCAGGGTATTCCTTTCAAGTGATTGTAAATGAAAAACGAAGACCACAGCTGAAATAATTTAGGATTTATTAAATACTCTAGTCGATAACAAATCTGAAAAATAAATAAATAAATAAAATAAAATCTATTATTTAAGTAACGTATTTAATTTATATATGAGAACTGTGTTAGTAAATACAGAAATACATTCATGGTGTTTTAAATTAATCTGTTTATTATGTAATGGTTTATCATTGTGCACATAGCTCCCTGTATATTGTAGGCTGTTTTTTTCTGTTTAGCAAAATGCAATTATATAAAACCAACACAACGTAGTGTTACTTCATGCAGTTTAAAAACACGAGTCACGATTGAATTGACACGATGCAAAATTAAGAATAAGGATTTAAAACTTATAAGACTGCAGATATGTTAGTATAGGTCAATCCCTGTCTGTAGTTTCACAAACTGATAGGGAAAAAAGCTAAATTAATAAAATTGTCTTCTGTGATACACACAGCTCGAGATTCATAATATAAAAAAATACATTTAATTTTTTTTTTTTCCCCACATTTCAACTATTTATGCTATGAATCATACCTGCATAATAGAAATCACAGATGTGTTGTCACATTTGGCAGACGCCGGATTCCAGTGTAGCTTAGTTTTGGGTCAAGTATTGATTTTTCTTCCTCTTTGAACCAAAGTTTCTCACATAAACAAAACCACCCCAAGGAAAGGGGCAGATGTTCCCTAAAGGACGATGGCACGCGACAGTCCTCAAGCCTGTTGAAGAATTCACTCACCCCTCCTGCTCTCTTTCTCTCTCTCTCTCTCTCCCTCACACACACACACACACACACACACACACACACACACACACACAGTAGCATATATACTCGAAACTCTATCATGACTCTTAATCAGAACAACAGCTCGTGTGCATCAATATAGTCGATGGCAAACCAGTTTTGATTAAACTTAAGTAACTTCCTAGATCCGGATGCATCTATTTCGCAGTAAATTTTATTGTTTCTTCTTGCTTTTGCTGCTTTTTTTTCACAATGAGTGCGCCACCCGAGCCACGCGACACATCCTTTGATATTTTAATCAGTGCAAGTCCTTGCTGCGTCATGATGGGGATCCTACTCTTACTATAGTGTATTGTCCTTTTCCCGAACACAACATAAGCTTTAAACGTATTCGCATGCACGATGCCACAACACTTTCATCGCCTCCGCGTCTCCTGTTGCGTAGCCTATATAGGAATGCGCGTTTATCTCATTGAGAAACATTCGCGCTCCACTTAATTTGACCGATCGATTGGCACTCTCCCACAAGCCGTTACTGCGGTCGTTACTGCCCGTGTTCCCACGGCCACTTACTGCAGCTTCCCTAACCATATGGCCCAGCAGCGGCATTCATGCGCGCATGCTTCCAGTCTCATTTGGAGAAGCCTGTGTGTGCGCGGCTGCGCGCTGCCCAGAGAGGCAGTGGAGAAATGCAGTTGCGATGTGAAAAAACGCCATTTGGTTGGGAGCAGATGGTTGGCTTGGGGGGCTGTCTGCGTCTTCAGAGAGAGTCCCCGAGGGCTCCCCTTGTATTCAGAATCAATGAAAATTAAAGCGCAAAGAAAGATGAAGAGTCAGACCTCGAGTCCCGGCTTTGTTCGTCGCAGCTACTGGTGGGCAGGAGTTAAAGTACAACAGCCCCCTATAGAAACACTTAAGTTAAACAGTCTCCCCATAGTCCACCTTCAGAAAAGCGAAGGAATGCGAGAAAGGAGCTTTCTGCTTGATTTAACCAGGACAGAATCGAGTGGCATAAATTATGCTTGAAAAGAATAAGCGAAGTGGGCATAAATCTGAGGGTTTTCAACGTGCTTTTCAGTGATGCTTTGCTGGGGTAATCGGGAAATGTGTGCAACGTCAGGCCAAAGAACTGTGGATGAAAGTGTGATGATAGCTGGGCGACACGGTTCCGCTCTTATTTACGGCCAGCGGTTCAATAACTAACTCCGGAGTGTGTTGCTATGACACCTGTCGCATCGCATCGCATTGCAAATCCGTGTTTTTGCTCAGGAAACGCATTGGATAAAAAAATGTTTTTATCAATGAACACTTAAACTAAGATTGAATAGCTTTCTAAACGATTTTCATCAAGTGCCAAAACCGATTGCGCGTAACTGTGTCACTCTGATGCACGATTGTTGCATTCCTCTGGAGCGCTTTTAATTAACGCACTAATGAAGACCACCCTCGCACATCCACACAAACAAACGCTCGCAAGACGGGGCGAAAAGAGCGAGAGCTTGATTCATTTAACAATATGAACGATTAAAAGAACACATCGGAAACTTCATCGTCAAATTAAACGCAAAATAATTGATAAAACACCAAAACAAAAGAAGCTGCTAGGTACTTTTGTCAAGGATGACATGTAGAGAGGGGAGCTCTTTCTCCCCGCGACATTGTGAGGGGAGCAGGTGCTGTGGGAATTACCATACAGCTGAGAGCGCACAGAAAAAAGAAAAAAAACGTATTCTCCCCGTACACAATAACAAAGTGCCTTAATGACAGCCACGCGAACGACACACACCAGTTCAGCGTTTACAATCCAGCTTAGAGAACTTACAGAGTCACCGAAACTCAAACCACTGAAAAGAAGTGTTGTTAAAAACCCAAAGAATATGCATGCTCACTTTACATGACCTAATTATGTGAGGCGCCAGCAAATTTGAACTGCTTCGACTTACAGTTCTCACTTTTAAAACTGTTAGAACATTATGAACGGTAGTAAAATGCCACGGTAAAATTGGTTAACTGTAATATAATAAATATGATTTTTTTAAGATTTCATGTAATTTTACTGTAAAATGTTCTAAAATGTTTTAGAAGGAGACATTATTTCTTTAATTTAAGGATATTATAACCAGTGTTGGGGAAAGTTACTTTTAAAAGGAATGCATTACAATATTGCGTTACTCCCTAAAATAGTAACTAATTACGTTACTTAGTTACTTTTTATGGAAAGTATTGCGTTATATTACTTTTGCGTTAATTTCGCGTTTCTTTTTAAATATAAGCAGGGCTTGATTGTTTTTAATATAAGAAGTTCTATTTATAGCAAATATAAAAGCACTTTCACACCAAAAAGTGTAATGAATAAACCTCAGGCTGAAGCAAAAGTAAATTCACGTCTGGACAGTAGAACGCAGGAGAAGAAACACTTCAGCAATAAAAAAAAACAAAGCACAATTGTTAGTTTATCTAAAGTCATTTTTGCTTATTAGTATGGTTGAACTGAATCATCAAAGGTCAGCAGCAAAGACACTGGTTAATAAAATGGGATTAGATACATTTGATGTTAACATATTTAATTATTGCAGGTTTGCGTCATATTCTGAGTTTGCATTTCACTGTTTTAATTCATTTTGATGAATACTAAATCTGTTTTTTGTGAGTGGGATGAATTAATGCACATTCACATTTAGTCTAGAACTACAGTAACATCATGTTCACACAGCGCACAACGCCTCTGTACTCCCGATTTCTCCCAATATGGGGACAGGAGAGCTGTCAGTCAATAAATGGGAAAACAGAGTAACTGGCATTACTTTTTTGAAAAAGTAACTCAGATATTTTCTTGTAAATTAAAAAAGTAATGCGTTACTTTACTAGTTACTTGAAAAAAGTAATCTGATTACGTAACTCGCATTACTTGTAATGAGTTACTACCCCCAACACTGATTATAACTAATTTAACTGGGTAAAAATTATGATTGAAAATGACTGTTTTTCATTCTACTTTGCATCTACTTCGTGTTTACAACATTTCATGTGTTATTATTAGCACATTTTACAGTGATCAACCTTTTAAAAGCGCAAATATTTTTGCATTAATTTTATAGAATGACTTTTAACCTACTAATTTAGTCAAAATAAATTAATACTAAAAGAAAAGTTTGCACTCCAAAACCCCTCAGATGTAAACACAAATGCACAGTTTACAATGTGTAGTCATGTTGCACAGAACAGCTCAGAAAACCACAAACCCCGCTGGTAGCTACTCTTGTCCCGTTATCAGGAACGCGACATTCCTGCAATGTGTGATGTAATTTGGTTTAATGTCAGAGTGGGATGTACAGGATTCTCAAGGTTGCTTATTTTCCTGTATGTAAATTTGATTTTTTCTCTCTCTCTCCCACTCTCTCCCAGTGGCAAAGAGTTGCACATTTTACAGCTCAGTGACCATTTGCCGATTTTGTTTTTCTTGGGGGGTTGGGGGTGGTGTAGATTGAAAAATGTCCCTTTGTGACAACCAGAGCCAGATTGGGTAGTAGCTCATTTGCATCTCATTACCCTAGCAGGCGCTGCCTGTATATAACCGGCTGCAGGAGGACTGGGACATTAAACACGCACAATCCAGTCAGTCTCTCGCATGGAAACAAGAGTACGGGAGGAAAGTTAGAATCATCTCCACGCCATTTGTATAAACGGAAAATAAGAACATAACCCTGCTCCTGGGTTTGCTGCATTTTTTTCGGCTTCCTAAACTATCTTGAAGTGGACTGCACACTTTTGACAACTTGGAGTAATCGTCTTCTGAGGGAATTTCCTGTTCGTCCCCCTTTTGCGCATCGGGGTTTCCTCTTTATATTCGTATTTGGGATTTAATTGCTTGATTTTTTCTTTCCTTTGATGGGCTTGCATGAGCAGATAAAGTGAAAACAACAGAGCATCAACCAGAGCTGCCTCCCACTGAGTGGAGAACTTCGAGTCTCAATGATTCATTGAGACACGGTCTCATACAATAGCCCGGCCCGTGGAAGCTTAACAGCATAGTTCAGAACCTCTCCGCCATGGGACGACTTATGATAGCTGCTTTGCTTTGTGTCATGATAAGCCAGGTAATTAAAATCAGCATCTGTTTTACAGTACGTGAGCAATGATCTCACAATAGATGTCTGCCGTATGATGGCGACTTGTAGTAGCCTAATTAATCCGATTTCAATTTCTTTCCAGGGGTTTTGTTCTGGGGTTTTCGAGTTAAAGTTGCAGGAGTTTCTGAACAAGAAAGGGGTGACAGGCTGCTGTAAAGGATCCGCGTCAGAGGCTCAGCAATGCGAATGCAAAACCTTTTTTAGGATTTGCCTGAAACATTACCAAGCCAATGTATCTCCAGATCCTCCATGCACCTACGGTGGCGCAGTAACCCCGGTGCTCGGATCAAACTCCTTCCAAGTTCCTGAGAGCTATCCTGACAGCTCGTTCACCAACCCCATCCAGTTCTCATTTGGATTCACATGGCCGGTGAGTAGCTAGTGTTACATCTTTTTGTTTTTTTGTACATTATACTTTATATCTGGAAAATGCGTCCATGCGTGCATATGTAACATAAAAACCCGCAATAATGACGCATAAGGACGCAGGATGTGGGTATTTAGTGGTGTTGGAGATGTGGGAGAAGTCACATCCCCTGGGTTGGAATATAATTGTCAGCTCAGTGTGAAATTCCGAAACCTTTCATTTTACTGCAAGAAGTAAGTGTGAAATCGGAGAAATGAGGCTCGAATCCCCAGTGCGATCACACCTCAAGCCACTCACATCTCCCGTTATATGTAAAACAGCGGGGAGGTGTGGAGGAATGCGCTTCTGCCCTAATTTTGCCGATTTTCCCTTTTTATGTTTCAGGGAACGTTTTCGCTGATTATCGAAGCGTTGCGCACCGATTCCAACGATGATCTGTCCACAGGTAAGGAGAAGATGCATTTAATTGGAAAGAACGTTTTAAGCAATCATTGTGCAGCAATGAGGTAACGCTGAAATTAAACCGTCCACAGAAAACCCAGAGCGTCTGATCAGTCGTATGACCACCCAGAGGCACCTAACAGTGGGCGAGGAATGGTCCCAGGATCTACAGGTTGGTGGGAGGACAGAGCTGAAGTACTCCTACAGATTCGTTTGTGATGAGCATTACTACGGCGAGGGCTGCTCGGTCTTCTGCCGTCCCCGCGACGACACTTTCGGCCACTTCACCTGCGGAGAGCGCGGAGAAATTATCTGCAACTCCGGATGGAAAGGACAGTACTGCACAGAACGTGAGTATGTGTGACCCTGGAGCACAAAACAAGTCAAAAGTTGCACGGGGATATTTGTAGCAATAGCCAACAATAGTCAAAATTATCCATTTTTCTTTTATGCCAAAAATCATTAGGATATTAAGTAAAGATCATGTTCCATGAAGATATTTAAATACATTTCCTACCGTAAATATATCAAAAACGTAATTTTTGATTAGTAATATGCATTGCTAAGAACTTAATTTGGACAACTTTAAAGGCGATTTTCTCAATATTTTGATTTTTTTGCACCCTCAGATTCAAGATTTTCAAATAGTTGTATCTCGGCCAAATATTGTCCTGTCCTAACAAACCATACATCAATGGAAAGCGTAATTACATCTCAATTGACCCTTATGACTGGTTTGTGGTCACATTTAGCATTATTTTTGTCTGTATTTGAAAGTTGTTAGTGCGCATGTTTCGGTATTTCGCGAGAAAAACAACAACAACAAACTTCGTCGCTATGGTTGCAACAGGCGTTTGTGTGATTCAAATGAGGGACGTTGGCCAAATAATGGCACGTGTGCCATAGATTAAATGTAACGCCTGATTGGTTACTTGGCAGAGCGCTCGGCGCTGATTGGCTCAGAGCAGTGAGGTATTGTTGGAAGGGGGCAGCTGCAGAGTGAAGGTAGACAATAGAGCAGCTGTCCTGCACTGGCACCATGTACACCAGCTGTCCACCCTTATCTGCGCCGACTCTGGGACGTTATGGGGAGGGGCTTGGATGAACAGAGTGAAAAAGGGGACTTCTGACCCACAGTTAGGGGAAAAAGGGGCTTTTGTTTGGGAGGCCTTTGTATGAGTGCAACTGTGTTAACCAGTGTCCTTCCAATGGTAGTGAGAAGAGTTTTTTTTTCGTTACCCTCAAAGTACTGGTGAGCAGCTTGGTAAATACCCAGCTGTGACTACTAGAATAATAATGGTGTCAGAAAGGAAAAATTTCAATTTTTTTATTTTTACAGCAATCTGTCTTCCGGGATGTGATGAAGACCATGGATTTTGCGACAAACCTGGCGAATGCAAGTAAGTGTAATGAAGATTTTCAGTTCCTCCATGTTTAACACTCATACTTTCATTGCAATTGACGTTAACAACATACTAACAGTTCCTCTGTGGTGTTTTTAGATGCAGAGTGGGATTTAGTGGAAAGTATTGTGACGACTGCATCCGCTATCCGGGCTGCTTGCATGGCACCTGCCAACAGCCATGGCAATGCAACTGCCAAGAGGGCTGGGGAGGCCTCTTCTGTAACCAAGGTGAGCCTTTGACATCTTAAACTAAGTAGTTGATCAATTTGTTAGTTTAGAGTTGTCCATTGACTCTAGACTCAGCAGGAGACTAACCTACATGTTTTGTGTTGCAGATCTCAACTACTGCACACATCACAAACCCTGCCAGAATGGGGCCACTTGCACCAACACTGGCCAGGGAAGCTACACCTGCTCATGCAGACCTGGCTTCACTGGGGACAGCTGTGAGATTGAGGTCAACGAATGCTCTGGCAGCCCGTGCAGAAATGGAGGCAGTTGCACTGTGAGTTTCCCTAGATATATGGATCATTGCATTCTCTGTGAATGCGTTGTTGGTCTTGAGTTTTGTTCTCAACTTCTTCTAAATCGTTCCTTGGATTTCACAGGATCTTGAAAACACCTACAGCTGCACGTGTCCTCCTGGTTTTTATGGAAGAAACTGCGAGCTGAGCGCCACGACTTGCGCTGACGGTCCCTGCTTCAACGGTGGACGCTGCGCTGACAACCCCGAAGGAGGATACTTCTGTCAGTGCCCGACGGGCTACGCTGGGTTCAACTGTGAAAAGAAGATTGATCACTGCAGCTCCAACCCTTGCTCAAACGGTACATTGAATGCTCCCATTTTAACGCCTCAAATGCATACTGTGGTGTCAGATGTCTCATGTCTTTTGTCCTACTTATTATTCTCCAGGGGCTCAGTGTCTAGATCTCGTGGACTCATATCTCTGTCAGTGTCCTGAGGGTTTCAGTGGAACGCACTGTGAAGACAACATCGAGGAGTGCGCCAACTATCCCTGCCAGAACGGCGGCACGTGCCAAGATGGACTCAACGACTACACCTGCACCTGCCCGCCTGGATACACCGGCAAGAACTGCACCTCTGCGGTCAACAAGTGCGTGCACAACCCCTGCCACAACGGTGCCACTTGTCACGAGAGGGATGGCCGCTATGTGTGCGCTTGCATCCCGGGTTACGGAGGACGTAACTGTCAGTTCTTGCTCCCAGACAACCCACAGGGACAAGCCGTTGAGGGCGCAGACAAAAGGTACTCTTACGATGAGGACGATGGCGCCTTTCCTTGGACGGCGGTTTGCGCTGGGATTATATTAGTGCTTTTAGTCCTGATCGGCGCCGCCGTCTTGCTCGTCTACATCCGTCTTAAGCTGCAGCAGAGGAGCCAGCAGATCGACAGCCACAGTGAAATCGAGACCATGAATAACCTGACCAACAACTGTAGCCGAGACAAGGACTTGTCCGTAAGCGTCATCGGATCCACGCAAGTAAAGAACATCAACAAGAAAGTGGACCTTCAGAGCGACGCCGCGGGCGGGGAAAAAAACGGATTCAAATCTCGTTACTCGCTAGTGGAATACAATCTTGTTCATGAGCTGAAGCAGGAGGACTTGGGAAAAGAGGACTCTGAGAAGAGCGAAGCAACAAAATGCGAGGCTCTCGATTCCGACTCAGAGGAGAAACACAGAAATCATTTGAAAAGGTAAATATTGTTGCGTGGGGATTGCCGTTACTGGGCGATGGGCGTTGGGTGTTGTTGCGCCGTACTAAATTTGCTTCTGTTCATTTTCAGTGATTCTTCAGAAAGGAAACGTACAGAATCTTTGTGCAAAGACACAAAGTACCAGTCAGTCTTTGTTTTATCAGAGGAGAAGGATGAATGTATTATTGCAACCGAGGTAAGCCGAGAACCTTCCTTTTGCTTGCAGTCGCCTGCGAATCGAGATTTCTGAGCGCTAAATTGATGTCATTCTTCTTCTTGTTCCAGGTGTAACACCACAATGGAGCTGTAGCTCGTCTCGTTCTACAGGAGGTTTTACTCCAGTAATGCTGCTCAAACCAGAGGGAATGTTTCCTTCATGTGACTGCTGCTGTGAAACTTATGTTGAAGGTGATATTCAGAATGAGCTGGTTCTCAACTGAAGTAAACACAGTGACTGCAGGAAAGGACGTTGGGCCATACTGGCTCGGACTCTCAAAGTTTGTTTCCCAGGAACGTGCCAAATGGACTCGCTGCACTTCCTGTAGGGACGGTTTTACCTCATTGCACTATGATGGGCTGTATTTTTAATGTATTTAACACACAATTGAATCGGATACTGTGTATGCATATGCACTGACTGCAGTGTGTATCTGGAAGTTCTCTGATCATTACATAGATCAGAAGAGGAAAAACACTGCCATCAAATATGTTTGTGACTGATTTTTTATTTTTTTTTGAAAACTTGTATTTCTTTTATTTAAGTGTTATTTGTGATCGATGTGTTTGTGGTTTCTTTTTTTCGTGTGTGTGAAGTTTGATGTAATTTAAAATCTTTTTCATTTTGCAAATTTGTCTATTGTAAATAAGGCACTTCGGGTCGATGTGACTGTTTTCTGATGTAAATGTATTTAAACATGCTGTCAAAATGTACAGGAATTGTTTTTATGACTGTTGCCCATGAAAAAAAAAAATCACCTTAATATTTTTCCAAATAAATCCTGTTTGAAATATCACAAAACGGGTCAGATATTACTGAGTTGAACTGTTCGCCATCTTGGAGTCATTAATCTCCAGATTTATGTGACGAGTGTATCATGTTTTTTCTTTCTACATCACTAAGTGAGACAAAGACACACCCGATAATTGCAAATTACTGCCTCGATTTTGATGGCAGGATATTTTGGGAATGTAAGAGCTCTTTGACAAAAACATCAAAACCACTTTTTGCAAATGGTTTGGTTGAAGTTTCTGTTTGGCAGAATGTTTTATGTCAAAGCTGTGCTCATTATGTGACTTACACAGAGCAATTGGAGAACAGGAACACTGCCTTGCATCCTGATATGAGTTAAATATAGCCTACAATACTTACGTTTTTACAATTTAATACAATCTGCAAGCCAAACTAGATTTTTAAGGGTGCAGACAACTGAATAGCGCCATGAGGTCATTATTCTGGTGATTTGACATTTCGTCTAAGATAGTATTTAAGAAATTGTAATTTCAGAGCATAAGAGTATATATTATGGCATGCTTTTAAAAAAGAGACAACATTGTCGGCCAACCATTTTTGTACAGAACAACTCTTAGACACATTAGCAACTGCCAACTAACACTATGCTGTTATATTTATTTCATAGATCATATACCTCAATTCCAACAAAATTATGTATGTGTTTGTGAAATGTTCGGTATATCAGCCAGGTACTTCCTTTAGATCAGTAACAGTAAAAGTTAGAAGTGACTTGAGCTCTGTAGAACGTGTCGAGTCTTTGGTTCAGGGAGGATACATTCACTGGTATTACCCAACTGTTGGACAGTTGCTTTCACATACCACGCTAAGCTTTTAACTTAACTTTTTTCACTCGCACAATAGGATTTCGCTGAGTTGGAAAATATCAGGAGACAGGCCTAAAGCAGCTCTTTTGTTTCTTCATTCAGTGTAGGCCTGACGCACTGCTCAGTAGCCTGCGGCAAATATCTTCTATCAGATCTTTTTCAGTTGTGTGTTTTCAGCACTGCGTTTGGTGTGTTATTCATTAGCAAAATACTTATGCTATAATCTAATTTTTAAAAACAAAAAAGCACAGCAACCATCAGAATATTCTTAATACTCTCATCAGGCTCAGGGTGGAAAGTTTTAAATATGATTACAAGTTGCAAGTAAAAATGCAGTAAAAGCTCTAGCATAAACTGTTTTTATACAGTTTGATGTTTATCACTGCAGTACAATACCATGATTTGTTCCTCATTAGTTTTTCCTAATCAGTAGAGACCAATAGATGCGACTCTTTTCATATTTCCAGGGTTCTCAGAAGCAGAAGTCGTCATAGTTGGGTGAACTTCTATAGTGGTCAATGGAACCTACAACAAATACAAATATATTTTTTGCTTTCTCACTTGATCCAATGGCAAAAGAAAAAAAAATCAATGATAGCATTGCTATGACTTTCCAAAAAGCAATATTGAGAGATTGATTATGGTGGTCAGAACGCAGAGACGTCAAAGGAAGAAGCCAAATTCGCTGTCATTCCCGCTGTGTTAGAAACATTCCGCAGCAGTGTTAAAGGGGTCATATGATGCGATTTCAATTTTTCCTTTCTCTTTGGAGTGTTACAAGCTCTTGGTGCATAAAGAAGATCTGTAAAGTTGCAAAGACTACACTGCAAAAAATGCTTTTCTTACTTAGATTTTTTGTCTTGTTTCCAGCCAAAATATCTAAATATTCTTAAATCAAGAAGGATTTTCTAGAAAAATAAAAAATATTGTCTTGTTTTCAGAAAAAACATGTCAAAATTAAGTGAGTTTTTGCCTGAAACAAGCAAAATAATCTGCCAATGGGGTAAGAAAAATAATCTTGTTTTCTGTTTGAAATAAGATTATTTTGCTTACCCCATTGGCAGATTATTTTACTTGTTCTAAGCGAAAACTCACTTAATTTTGACTTGTTATTTCTGAAAACAAGACAATAGTTTGTACTTGTCTAGAAAATCCTTCTTGATTTAAGAATATTTAGATAGACATTTCATTACACCAAATACACAAAATAATGTTATTTTTAGCAGCATCATATGACCCCTTTAAAGGAATAGTTTACTTAACAATAAACATTTCTGAAAATGTACTCACCCTCAGGCCATCCAAGATGTATAATCCGCAATAACGCTTCCTCCAGTGAAAAGTCGATCTCCTGTTGTCCTCTCACATCAAAATCCACCCACACAGTATTTGTTTAGAACTGTTTTCATTGCCTGATCTATGCATATTTCTCACTGATTCAGACTAAACAATATTTTCACTGATTAATAGATTGTAGACTTGTTTAAAGTTGAAAATGTCTTGATGAATTTGTTTCTTACAAACCTATAGCTTTTCACTACAAAAGATGTTAATTGATAGACTGGATTGGTGTGGATTCTTGTGATGTTTTTATCAGCTGTTTGGACTCTCATTCTGACGGCACCCATTCACTGCAGAGGATCCACTGGTGAGCAAGTGATGTAATGCTACATTTCTCCAAATCTGTTCTGATGAAGAAACAAACTCATCTACATCTTGGTTCGCCTGAGAGTGAGTATATTTTCAGCACATTCTCATTTTTTAAACTACTAGTTTTCTGAAATTTAATGCTAAGGTAATAAAATGCAAAGTATAGCGTTATAAAACATCAATTTTTCAAAAATGAAAATATCAAACATTTTGTTAGATTTACAGTGTTGGAAATGCCTCATCATTCATCAATCTATGAAAAGGTCCATTGTTATACAAATCTTAGTGTTGTCCAGGTCGGTGTACTTTTAGAGATATGTGCATGTATGTCCTCAAACTATTGTTTCTGTTTACAGTTCGTTATGTACAGTTTCTCATCTTAATGATGAAATGTAAAGGTCTAGATGTTATAAACACCGGATAGCTCCGCCCACAATGAAATCTCCAAAATCCCACTCCACACATTGGTTTATGATATGTTCTGATTGTGGCATGTCATGCAGAATTTTCTTTCAGTGAGGACTTTCAATGAAAACTTGTGAAGTTGATCCTGTTTTTTCACTCTGTTCATTTATTTCTTGTTTCATGGTGAAGTACATTTACATGACATGAAAAGAATTTCAGCTGAGCTTGGTTGTTTAAGTGTTTCCACTTCACAGGCAGATCTCGTCACAGATTATAGCTTCTCTTTCTGTCGTATAGTCGCTGTCTTTCGTCTTTGTTCAGGGAAGCGATGAGTGATAGTAGTGTACGACATGCCTCGCAATCGGCCTGTGTGCGCAATCTTACTTCTGCTTGGCGTAGTCCATATAAAGCTATTTTCTGCTGCCAATCCCTTCAATGGCAAGTTAAATTTTGACAGATTGCGGCGAGAGGGGAACACGAGCATCCTTAAAGGGATTTGGCCACAGCGATGACCCACCCTTTGTTCAGGCGTAGTGGTCACCTGTCACTCCTCACAATGCAGAGCCGCCCCCTTTCAACTCTTGCAACCTGGGCCCTTAGATCTCATTTGCTTTGGTAGAGAAGCGATTCAGAGTCCTGCAAGGGAAGTTTGGGGGAACAAAACTGTTTCATCCAGGACAATTGAGAGCAAACAAAAAGAAGAGCTGCTGTTGGTACACAGAATGTCAGTAAGACGGACCAGTGTGACATCTGGGACTGGAGGACAACTTTCATCCGCTACTATCAAACCTATTCGCTTTCGCTTTTGTGGGCACACGTAGCCTACTTAAAAAGAAACTGCTTTTAAACGCATGTTTATTACGACACTTTACTGCATTTAATACATTCAATTAAAAATGATTAAATAGGCATGTGGTAATGCATATTTTTTGGATAATCTAGCAAATTAAATATTTTACAAACAAAATGCACTTTGACTATTTTCTCATTTGATTTGGATCTTGATGGGCAAAACCCAAAAGATAAAAGGTAATTCATAACAAATGAATGATAAATGTGACTTAAGACAAAAAGCTTCATGTAAAACCTCAAAACAAAATAATCCACGGAGTAAAAGTATTATAAAACAAATTATGATTTTTAAATACAGCTAAATTCTGGTTGGTTAAGCCACATTTGAAACACATTTCCAAGTGAAACAGTATATCAGGGTTGCCAGGATTTCACAACAAAACCCTCCCAATCGCTACTCAAAACTAGCCCAAACACGTTTGGAGGGTGGTCCCCCGTTAAAAATCGCCTTCTGGGGATAAAATACACGTGTTTTGGCGGGGTTTACCTGGTCAAATTCGCATTCCAGGGGCTAAATATCACGTTATTCATCACAATATGGTAAAGGACGTAACATTTCCGTCACACGCTTGAGGAATTCGGCCAATCACAAGGCACTGGATAGCTGGCCAATCAGAGCACACCTCGCTTTTTCAGACCGATGAGCTTTGTAAAAATCGACGCGTTTCAGAAAGGCGGGGCATAGAGGAGAAACAATAATGTACAGTATGTGGAAAATAATGTGTTTTTTGAACCTTATACCGCATAAACACATTTCATTGCGCCAAATACACAAAATAATGTTCTTTTTAGCAGCATCATATAACCCCTTTAAAGTATCCCAATTCCGCGGGAAAACCGCGGGCTTGGCAACACTGCAGTATATTCCAACTTTATCCATGGGGAATTGATTAGATCATACAATTAGGATTTTACACAAAGTCAAGTGGATGGTGAGCAGCTGAAGTGTAGGAGGGACTGCTGATAAGTAAAGCTGATTTACTGAATGTATTGAATGCTCACTTGTAGTGTACTTCAAATCTTACAAATATATTAAAAATGTACTTGTAGATAACATAATATGAATGAAAAAAAGCCACTTAGCTGTACTTGAAGAGAGTACACTTTCAAGACTGTGTTTCTTAACACATTTAAATGCAGTTTTAAGTGCCGTTTTTAATAATTTCAAATGAAAAGTTTTACTGTAAACTAAAGTACATTTTAAATTGTTATGTTTTAGTAATCCTTTAAAGAAGTGCACTTCTCTGATGTGTTGTACTTGATTAAAATGCAACTGTTATGTGTTATTCGATATTACATTTAAAATGAATACATTTAAAATTTCAAATTATATTCTAAATTTCAGCTTTATCAATAAATAATTACACATACATTAAAAAGCGCATGGCACACATTTAATTAGAAATTACATTATTTAGTTTGTGTGTATGTATATAATGTAAGTATATTTTTGTTTAATATAAATGCTTAATCAATACATTCGACGGAGCACTTGTAATTTCATAATTACAATACAAGTCCTACTTAAGTTCAGCTTATTGTATTTAATATAAATTTAGACTATAGTTTATTTTAATTGCATTTAACATAAATGGCCAAAACAGGTTTGAAAACACTACATCCAGTCTGTGAAGTATATTCTTTTAAATATTTTATTTCTGTAATACAGTACTCTTTTTAAAAGTATGCTAAAATGTACTTCTTCTTCAAAGATGTGTAGGCAAATACAAAAACAAACTTTTTTTTTTAATGCGCATTAAAAGGAAAATAGCTTGAATATGATTTAATGTTGACCTTAATAGTTCATTATCTTGACTTGTTTGGGGCACAAATTTTCACATCACATTTTAAACTGACAAATTTCTACTGGTAGGCTATATTAGTAATATATCACTAATATGGCATGTATTAGTGAGATAAAGAGCAGAATCTACTAATAAAAGTATTGTTTTCATTAGCTGAAAATTCAGAAAATGTAAATGTTCTTCATTACATGTGTCTGAGTCACTCCAAGCTAGAAAATCTTCAGGAATGTGTTCACTTCAAACATGTGGCCGTCCCATTGATGGCATCTGACCACAACATCTGACTTATCCATTGACACACGTTTAAACCAAATGGACGTCTGATTTACACGCATGCAATCAGCAGAACTATTTCAAATGTCAGGTATTTATGGAGTTCAAACCGGCTTTTGGTGTTTGTGCAGGCCACACAATGTGTTATTATTTGAACGTTTGATGAAAGGGTTTATTTATCTTAAACTCTACCCAGGTAGGTTTTGAGGACACTTCATGACCTTCTCCATTCTGTCCCAAAAGTGCCCCTTGACATTGCCCAGGAGAGACCACCCAGCCAGGAGAAGATAGTGCACCTCAGGCCCTGGAGATCATCAATCACTTTCGCTCTCCATCTGGGACCTAAAGACCTCTTGACTGATGTGAACCCTGTTCCAAAATAAAGCCACTGATCTGGAGAAGGTGGCGTCTTTGTTTTTAAAACACACAGAAAGCCCTATGCTTGTCACAGCTGAAGAAGAAAGCAGCCGCCAGCCTCACAAGCTTATTCACTTTTTGAAAGCAGTGACTTTCTGATAATTACAAAACAGATATAAAAATATGCATTATTGGTCAAAAATTGGGAGTGATTTAAAAAATATGTTTTTCTGCTCACCAGTGCTGCATGTATTTAACGTCTATACATACAAATGTATCTGCACGTCTTTTTAAGGATGTTTTTCCGACTATTAGTCCTATTGTAACAGCTATAGTGAACAGCTCTTTAGCCAAAGGTGTTGTTCCAGCCAGTTTTAAACATGCAGTTGTGCAACCTCTGCTGAAAAAACCTCAGCTTGACCCAGCAATGTGCTGTAACTATCGGCTAATTTCTAAGTTGCCTTTTATCAGCAAGTTTTTGGAGAAAGTAGTGTTTTTACAACTTCAGTCTTTTTTGGATTATTTTAGATAAATTTCAATCTGGTTTTAGATCATTACACAGTACTGAGTCAGCTCTTTTGAGAGTTACAAATGACATGCTGCTTTCGCTGGATTCAGGTGCTTGTGTTGTGTTGGTATTGTTGAATGCATTTGACACCATTGACCATAGCATTCTTCTTGATCGACCTGAATGTGTGGTAGGTATTCGAGGCACTGCATTAAAGTGGTTTGCCTCGTATCTCGAGAACAGGACTTTTTCTGTAAATATAGGAATTTTTTTCTCATCCGCTGCACCTGTCTTGTGTGGAGTGCCCCAGGGATCAATTTTGGGACCTTTACTGTTTTCCCTTTATATGCTTCCCTTGGCCCACATTTTTCAAAAATACAGTATTTCATATCATTGTTACGCAGATGATTCTCAGTTTTATCTACCAGTAAGGCTTGATACTGCTGTTTCATTTGATGTATTATTGAAATATGTACATGATATTAAGACATGGCTGTCTAATAATTTCCTGCAGTTAAATGAGGATAAAACCGAGGTGTTAATATTAGGTTGTCCTGCACACTCGTCTCCTGCTTTGGAAGCTCAGTTAGGTCCACTTTCAACTAATGAATGTGTAGTAGGTATTCGAGGCACTGCATTAAAGTGGTTTGCCTCGTATCTCGAGAACAGGACTTTTTCTGTCAATTTAGGACATTTTTTCTCATCCGCTGCACCTCTCTTGTGTGGAGTGCCCCAGGGATCCATTTTGGGACCTTTACTGTTTTCCCTTTATATGCTTCCCTTGGCCCACATTTTTTAAAAGTACAGTATTTCAAATCATTGTTACGCGGATGATTCTCAGTTTTATCTACCAGTAAGGCTTGATTCTGCTGTTTCATTTGATGTACAGTATTATTGAAATGTGTACATGATATTAAGACATGGATGTCTAATAATTTCCTGCAGTTAAATGAGGATAAAACCGAGGTTTTAATATTAGGTTGTCCTGCATGCTCGTCTCCTGCTTTGGAAGCTCCGTTAGGTCCACTTTCAACTAATGTACGTAAACAAATCAAAAACCTTGCTCCTGCTTTGGAAGCTCAGTTAGGTCCACTTTCAACTAATGTACGTAAACAAATCAAAAACCTTGCAGTGATTTTTGACTCCTCTCTATTTTTTATTTTTTAACAAATTAGTGCTGGTATTAGAGCAAGTTTTTTCCATTTGAGATCTATTGCAAAGTTGAAGCATCTTCTTTCAAGGTTGGATATGGAAGTTGTGATTCATGCACTTGTTACATCTCGATTGGATTATTGTAACTCTCTTTATTCTGGTCTTCCTCAATCTTCAGTGTCATGATTGCAAGCTGTTCAAAACGCTGCGGCAAGACTTTTGACTGGGTCAAAAAAGAGGGATCACATTTTTCCTGTTTTAGCATCCCTTCATTGGCTTCCCGTTAAATTCAGGGTTGATTTTAAAATTCTTCTGTTTGTTTATAAGGCATTGTCTGGTTGTGCACCAAGTGGATCCATTTACATTTTGTGAAATAATATTATAATTTAAAAGAACTGTTGTCTAAGTTAATATATTTTAAAAAATATAATTTATTCCTGTGATGCAAAGCTGATTTTTCAGCATCATTACTCAGTGTCTTCAGTGTCACATGATCCTTCAGAAATCATTTATGACCAAGAAAAATTTCAATTTCATCATTATTCTTAAAATTATCAGTATTGTGGTGCTTAATATTTTAATATTTTTGTGCTGCTTGATATTTATTGCATTGCTATTTATTTATTTATGGGAAAGTAAAATAAAACACATTACAAAATTAAATAAAAGGAGAAAGCAATACTTTTATTCTGCAAGGATGCATGACAACACTAAATACATTTATAATGACACAAAAAATGTCTATTTTAAATTAATGCATTCGTTGTTAATAATTGATGATAGCACTGATAACAATAAGAACTATGATAAATACTTTTTAAATAATAACCATTTTGCAGCAAATCAGCATATTAAAATGATTTCTGAAGGATCATGTGACACTGAAGCCTGGAGTAATGATTCTGAAAGTTCAGCTTTGCATGACAGGAATAAATTACATTTTAAAATATATTCAAATAGATAAAGAAATGGTGTGACTTCATTCAAATACATTAAAAAAAACTTCACTATTCATTATTAAACATTTTGACTAGTAGTGTGTAAGCAAATAAATACATTTATTTATTTATTTGTTTGTTTGGGGAATAAAATTTGAGGTTTCACTATACCTGTGATAAAGTCTTTACAAGCTCTAAAAGAGGGACCAGCATTCATGAAATTTATTATCAGCAAAGTTTATTATTAACATCTGCCGTGTCTTCACATCTAGTCCTGTGGTGACTGGGGCATTGTGGAAGATAAAGGTCAAAGTGCCTTTTAGCCCCCCGTACTCCTCTTATGAGAGTCTCCTGGAAGTGTCATCATAGGACAAATATACATGACGCTGACGCCGAGACATAAACCACTAATAATATTAATGTGCATCCCAGTCCAGTTCACGTGCATTTCAACACATTATTTGACTGCATTATTCAGCATCTCTATTCTTGCTGCTCATTACTAATTGTCTTGCATCTGCTATCAAAAATGGTTATATTATGCACGATATTGAAAAACAGATTGGCTGTCTATGATAAGACACTCACTTCTGACAGTTGCTGTGTGGCAACAGGTCTGCAGGCATGGCAATAACTTCCTCTGCATCGTGGGAACTGCCCGTAGAAGACAATGATTGAATTGACAATGGTGCATACAAAGGCCACCTTCGGGAGAAACCATATCCCATGGCATGCTGGGAAAGAGGAGCAATAGCAGCAGATGTTGTGAAGACTATAAGCGACAGATGCCTCTAAAGCTAGCATTCAGCCCGTACAAGTGGAGCACACATCCCCGAGTCCAGCGTAAAAAAGAAATAGAGCAGGGGGCGAATGAAACACGCACACAAATAATAGCAGAGGAGGTTCTGCCATAAAAGACAGCCAGCAGTAAATTGTGCGGGGATTGATGTTTGTGTACTTATAATTGTTTCGGAGTGTTCTAAAAGTTCTTTGTGAACATCTCAGAGCTCCAAGACATTAAAGTTTTGTTTGTTTACGACAGTGACGTAAGCGTATATTTGCTGTTGTACTGTGGAACCGACAAGTATTTGGTGAACTTAAAAATGTCTGAATGTCATTGCGCTGTACGAAATATCATACAAAGTGGCATTTTTCCTAAAGTATGATGTCACAAGCTAATTTCAAGCACAATATTTCACAAAAATAATTACAATTTAAATGATAAAACAATTGCTATACTGTCCAAATTAAGTCAAAACATATTTTAATACCTTGTCAAACATTAGTGGATTGTGTTGAGAGTTAATGTGATGAACTACATCTCTCGTGACTTTTGTGAACTTTAGTAAAAATCAATGAAAATCACCTTGAGAGCAGAAATGGCAAAAATGGCTCAGGTTTGCAGGTTAAGCATAATTTGCTTGATATTTTATCCTGTATAAAATTATATTCATGCATTTAAAATGAGTCCAACTACTGGGCAAGCTTATTATGGTTAAACAGAACCAGACCAAACCAAAACAAACCAAACCAAAACAAAACAAAACAAAACAAAACAAAACAAAACAAAACAAAACAAAACAAAACAAAACAAAACAAAACAAAACAAAACAAAACAAAACAAAACAAAACAAAACAAAACAAAACAAAACAAAACAAAACAAAACAAAACAAAACAAAACAAAACAAAACAAAACAAAACAAAACAAAACAAAACAAAACAAAACAAAACAAAACAAAACAAAACAAAACAAAACAAAACAAAACAAAACAAAACAAAACAAAACAAACAAAAATATATATATATTTTTTTTTGTTATTTGAAATAGAATAATCATTGAGCCAAATATATGCAAAAGAAAATAGAAAAAAACTTTCAATTATTTAAGTTCAGCTAGTTGCCAAGGAAATATTTCTCATTTTCATTTTATGTACTAAAATAACAAAAAATAAAATAATAAATAATAAAAATGAAATAGACGTTTATAAAATGGCTTAAAACAAATAAACAAAAAAAATGTACAAATATTTATAAATAACTACAAATTTATAAATAAATCAAATTAAAACAGAAACAAAAACATGTTCAAACTATTATTAAATGCAATCGTATTCAATGATACTAAAATAATATTGCTACTGGAGCAACAATGTGTTTAACAAGCATCAAACAAATTCTGCACTTGTGGAAGGATGCAATTATTAAGATGCAATTATTATTAAAAATATCATTCAATTTCTTTTATTTCTTTAGAAAAATATATCCATCCATCCATTCAATTATGCATTTGTTTATTTATGCATCTTTCTTCCCATTATATTCCAGTTCCTGCATTGTGCAATATTTGAATTTTTCTGACTGTTTTGACTGTTCTTGAGTCCCATGTGTGTTGGGTTATAATGTTTTTGTTCTTTTCAAGTAGTTGTGAGAGTATAGGGCAACTCTCTTTGTTATTATATCCCTCTAAAATTAAATCAGAATTGAATGACAAAAAACAGATGTCACCGATTCAAAATCAGAACCAAAGAATGACAACCATTGGCTCAACAAAGCCGATTTATATTAAACAGGAAGAGAGAAACTGACACTTGCAACTCTGTCTAATCCCAGGTCATGTTCAATTGGCCCTGGTGACATCTCCATTGGCAAGATTTTCATGGATCAAGAAAAAGATACAGGCGAAGCCACCCGATAATGACACGAGAGCGCCTTTAAGAAGAGCACTTCAATGAGTCCACCAGCGCAGAAGATATAAATATGCATTCTTCCATAAAGAGCACAAAAGCCGTGCAGAAAAGGCTCAGAGACACCAACAAATGCAAATTAAGAGCATGTGAAATGTAGTTGTCACAAAGAGTTAATAGCTATTTATTCTTTATGGCTGTTATGTGTTGACATTTGGCCTGTGTGAACCAAACTCAGGAGCCATAAGCAGCTGCTGGTCTTGAATATGAAAATCCATCAGTGACCTGTGAAGGTCACGGCATAATGACTTCAAGAGACTTCAATCGAAGTATAACTCTCAAAGCTCAACCGATGGCATCCGAGTGTCACGCAAACACAGAAAGTCTACTGTACGACTCAAACACTTTGGCTTTTAGGCTCCAAACAAGTGGTGATCCGTGCGAGGCCTGTGATTGGCTGTTGAGAGGGGAGTAGCGGTGCATGGCTCTTTTGAGGCGTGATATGTGGGAATGGACAAGTGGACTGACGCCTGATTAATGACCACAAGCACTGAATGCTCTGCCCTCTTCACATGATAATCGTTTCCAATGCCAGATGGGGAAAGTTGAGGTTTGTAACTTTCAGGACAATGAATGACAATTCTTTAGAGCGAGGGACAAAGAAGGGAAGCCGGCTAACAGGCTCTTGCACAACACTTGGATGGAATGGGTGGAAGCTTTGTGTTTACAGAAAATGGCCATATAGCAACATCTTGCTGTGATCCTCTTTACACAGACTTTGTTTGAATTCTTTTTGTGCTTACGAATAAATATTTGAGCGGACAGAAGCCATAACACGAGGATGATGGGGGGAGAGGGGCTCTTGGCCACAAAACATCAGCCAAACTCAAGTTTAGAATACAAATAAAGTGTTGTTTTCCAAGACTGGCGTCTTGTTACTTGTTACTGTATAATTAGTGCAAATGATGCCCCTTTTCAAACGTATCTTATGTGAAAAAAACAATCCCATAATACATTGCAAAAACTTCCATCCAAGAATGGTGAATGAAGCAAAAAATGTTACATGAAAAATATACTTTTATACAATTCTAATAATAATAATAATAATATGCACTACCATTCAAAAGTTTGGGGTCTGTAAGATTTTGTTTGTGTTTGAAAGAAGTCTCTTCTGCTCAAGAAGGCTGCATCTATTTGATCAAAAATACAGTAAAACAGTAATATTGTGAAATATTATTGCAATTTAGAAGAACTCGTTTCTGTTTTAATCAGTGTTGGGGAGTAACTAGTTACAAGTAACAGCGTTACATAATTTAATTACAAAAGAAATGTAACTGTAATCTGTTACAGTTACTGGGGAAAAAATGTGTAATTAAATTACAGTTACTTATGAAAGGGGTTACATCTGAATATTTTCACACACACACACACACACACGGACGCACGCATGCACGCGCACACACACACACACACACACACACACACATTTATGTATATGCTTTATTTTTTAAGATTAACTGTTTTTCCCAAGGCCTTGTTAGATGCCAGTGTTTCCTGTCGTAGCTATGCAAAGATTTGATTTCAAAAACAGTAACATACCTATTCAACTATATCTTGTTATGATTTTAAATATGCATTTACAGGTTTTTCTCATTTATCTCAAAGTAAAAAGAGGTGCAAAATCAGAAGTCTGATTTTGTGGTGGCTGTGCTTTAAAATTAAATTATTATAATCTTAAATCAAGTGTAATCTTAAATCAAATATAATCAGTTACATTACTTTAATAAGGTAAATAGGGTAACTTGTAATCTGCAACCTATTACATTTCCAAAGTACCTTCCCTACACTGATTTTAATATATTTTAAATTCTAATTTATTTCTGCGATGCCAGTCTTCATTCTTCAGAAGCCATACTAATATGTTGATTTGATTTTTTTTTTTTTGCTGCTTAATATTTATGTGGAATTTCTTGAAGAATTATTTGTTTGAACAGAAGGTTTAAAAGAACAGCATTTATTTGAAATAGAAAAATTTGCAATATTATGTCTTTACCATCACTGTTGATCAATTAAATGCACCCCTGCAGAACAAAAGTATTCATTTACTAAAAAATGACTCCAAACTTGTGAACACAGTAGTGTATATTATTATTAGTAGTAGTATTATTATATTTTGAATTTTACTAATTTGATACAAATATTACTAAGTAATCAAATCTAACCTAATTCAAATTTTGCTATTTTACCCAACACTTAAGTATGTTATGTATTTTTTACTAATCAGAGTATCATGCTGTTAGCTTAGCAACAAGCCAAACTCTATTGAAATTAACTGTGAGTGAAGTCTCTTGTGTGCTTCTCGTGTGAGTTTCTATATATTGTTTCAAATCTGTCACTTATATTTCAGTTAAAGGGTCAGTTCACCCAAAAATGAAAATTCTGTCATCATTTACTCACCCTCATGTTTTTCCACACCTGCATGAGCTCCTTTCTTCTCTTGAACTCAAAAGAACATATTGTGAAAAATGTTGATATCCAAACAGTTGCTGGTTGCCATTGACTTCCATAGTAGAGGAAGAAATAAGGAAATAAAAACACTATGGAAGTCGATGGCTACCAGCAACTGTTTGGAAGAAAGAAACTCATACAGGTTTGGAAAAACGTGAGGGTGAGGAAATGGTTACAGAATTTTCATTTTTTTGGAGGACTGTTCCTTTAAGATACTCCCTTACAAGGCAGTTGAGTAGGTCAGCTCATGGGCATTTCCTCCTGGTCTGCAGGTATCTCATCCTCTCATCCTCTGTGCATGTGTTAGTATGCCACTTGTGAGACCTGTGGCTCCAGACTGCCTCCTCCTCAGTCCGGCCGCAGGTCTACAGGCTGCTCCAGCACCACAGCGAACAGATGGTGAGCACCGCCCTACAATGGGATGACTAGCATTGCACCGTCCCTGCCCTGGTAACTGCTGGCCTGTGCTGGCATTTTCTCATCCTCAACCCCCTCCACACAGCGATGGCAGCTCCGAGCTCTCGCACTCCTCCAGTATGTAAATAAGAAGACAGAGAAGGCCTGCTTTCATCTAAATATGAATAGAATGAGAGGAGGCCGCTCACAGGGAGACTGAAGAGCACGAGGGGGGCAGGGCCCGATCTCTACTCCTCCCTACAGACTTCATTGTGACAACATAGACTTAGACCAGACACGGTCAAACACATTCAAACAATGACGTGTATTTACCCCACAAGTTTTATCTCTGCATATTTAGCGTAATGTAGTCATGAAACCGAATACCTAAGATATATGCTGCTTGCATTACGACTTACTTAATGAAGACTTCATAACACAGAGCAGATATTACACAATGACACAGTCAATGCATCAATGACAAGACAGAGATAAAAACACATGCATTGACATAATATGGGAAGAATAGGATCGGAGCTTGGGTCAAAAGTTGGTTTGAAGATATAGTTATGTACAAACACAGAGGCATTAATACAGTATGCAAAACAATATCTTAAGACTATGAACTTTATTTTACATTTTTTATAAGTTTGAGTATGTTTGTAAAATCCCAAAGTAACATAGAAAATACACTGTCAGAAAACAATGTGAAAAATTGTACCTTAAGAGTTTGTATCTTCAAAGGGACACCTTTGTACCTTCTTTACCCCTAAAGAGTGTATATTAGTACCTTTAGAGATGCACTCTTATGGTAGTATTATGAACACTTTAGAGGTAAAGAAGGTACAAAGGTGTCCCTTTGAAAGTATTGCCTCAGTGACAAGCTCTTGTATCCCTAAAGGTACAATTAAAAAAAAAAAAAATCATTCTGAGAGTGTACTAAGAAAAATGAATTTTGTATTCTGGGGCCTCTTTTAAAATCTCTAAAGTTTCATATTGAAGTGCTCCACCTCTTGCAGGCCGATAGAACAACCTTCCAGGCAAACAGCAATGCTTCCTCTTGTGGTAGAATAACAGAGAGTTGCTGATTAAGATGGGTTATGCTGAGAAGTGATAGCAGACGAGCAGTGTTACTGCTGCAGGAAACTCTGCCTGTTTCCTCCCTCGAGGCCCAGAGACACAGTAAAAACAAAGCCATTGATTTGTGTATGGATTAGAAGAGCATCGTTTTACACCCAAACACAATTTAAGTCTGCTTTTTTACATCACTTCTCCTGTTAAAATAGCATTATGATAGAGAAGACTTTTTATATTTTGCAACATTGCTCAGTGACAACATAGCAAGATTTTGGGTGGTTGCCAGGTTGTTGTTGTGTGGTTGCTAGGGTTAATGGCCAAATGGCTCATCTCAAAGTCTCTTTGATGTCCTGCTCTCTAGATATGGCTTTTTGACAGCTTATCATGCAGGTGAAAATTAGTGGTCGACCGATATTGATTGACATCACAAACTTTTATTTGAAGGAAAAAAAGTCAATAAAAATCTGACAGAAAGACAAAGGTACAATACTGTGTACTTAATGGCTTCAGTGAGGAAAAGAACTACAATCCCGTGAAGCACCGTGATTGACATTAACTGAATTAATAATGATAGAGAAATATTTATTGTATCTATAAAAACAATATATTTTAAGGTCATTGTGAAATATTCATATGCATACAAATATTTAAGTACTGATTCAATTACATAATTTGCAGTGCTTCATGGGAGTGGGCGGAGCTAAAGATCTCTTTTGGTGCGCTTTACGCACTGTGACTCTCTGATTGGTGGAATCGTCTGTGCAGCATGATGGGTAATGTAGTTTTTCACCACAAATTCCACTATCAAACATGATTATTTTAAAAAATAAGTTGAATTCATGCGAAAATATGGGTTCAACAAAAGAATACACAACCGATTAACAGCCTCGTAGCTCACATCAGGTCAGTCTTTAAAGGTTTATCAGTTATTGTTAAAAATTAGTTTCCCTATGGAGAAAATGAATGGAGTTTGTGCTTCCAAAACCCGAATGTTGTGTTCTGTAGGAGCTCTGACACTCAGGCGCTGTCAAAATAAAAGTCCTGCTTCCGATACATAAGCCAAACCGAAAAACTTATCAGTCTGTGCCGATAATTAAAACATGCCAAATATCGACCGATATATCGGTCCACTACTAGTGAAAACCACAAGTGTGGTGCCTTAGAAATGTAATATCACACCTCTTCTTAACAAGCTGCTTGATTTGAGGTATCATGTCTGTAGCACAAATTGTACAGGACAATATCAGTTTTAAACTGGTGGTATGGTAATAGTTTACAGAAAAGCAGCAAGCTTTCACTGATTGCAGGGCGCCTTTTGGTATGCGACATTCCCTCTGCGGTGACATCCTGCACCGGGCCAAAAACAAACAGAGCGCACTTGCTCTAAGTCCCGTCACAAAGCAGCACTGTCAGAGCAGATCAGCCCGCCACGTTCCCCGGCCCGGGCGTTTGTTCTCTGGGACCTCTGCTCGCTGTCAGGAGGGATGAACGTTAACGCTCCCAGAGGTCCTGCGAGTGCCACTGACAGGGGGTTTCTGCCTGCCCTGCCTAATGGGCACAGGAGCTGGAGCGCGTCTGCGGCACAGGGAGCTCCGCATGCCCGGATTTGTCATTTGTGCGATTTAATTTGTCCAAGAATGAGCCGGAGTCAGAGGTCAGTCGGTTGGAGAGCCGACCTGCTGACAGGTTGACTGTTCACGGGGGGCTAATGAGAGCGCTCGGCCAAGTGAACGGAACAAAGGCAGACGGATTACATGGACTCATTTGTTGACTGGAATCAATAACACCAGTCACTCGGACTCACATTTCCTCCCATGCTCAGCACCGGAGGACTCTATTCAAGGAACGTCACACACAGACTTTTTCGGCGTAAGTGATACACGCGTACTTTTTCACTCTCTGCACACATGGCGGCTCACGCTGCAGTGGGCGTCATCGATTTTGTGGCTCTTTCCACTTGGGTTGCAGCATTGTCACCGGCGGGTCCCCCTTTTATGTGCGTCCTTCTTTTTCCACTTGCCCACTCATTATTTCAGTTTAGCTTATTTTCTTTGGCTACTGACCATCACTAACAGGCAGACGACCATTGAGCCAAGAGCAGCAGTGAAACTAAAGACATCAAACACTTCAAAATATGTGTGTGTGTCCTAAATGAGCGAATTACACAAAACCTGTTAAAGAATATGTTCAGGTGGTATTTCACTTCAAAATCTAAAGGAAAAATTATATTATGATTAATAATGAATGAATATTTTTACTTACATTGATTTAAATATAAAATATGTATTTTTCCTCACAGTAATATCATATTAAAATGTCTACTGTAATATAGTGAAGTATTACAGTAATAGAAATCTAATGAGAATCACTCATGAGAATTGCAAAAATGAACAGTAATGGAAATCTAAAATACGAATGAGGAGAATTAGAAAAAAAGTAAACTAAAAGGTTGGACACATTATGTCAATGAGAATCTGGTGAAAAATATGCAGAATTCTCATGAAAACATTCACAATCTTACTAAAACAGGCTTAATTTTCACTTATATACTCTAGATCAGGGGTTTTAGGTGAGTTAAAGAAAAGTTAATAATTAATTGTCATGAAAATGTAAATATACAAAAAATTTAAATCACAACAATATAGTGTTATTTTATTATAATTGAGATACTGATATAGTTTATATTAATATTTTGAATTAGTTTTTATTTTATTTATTTATTTATGTTTGTATTTTCCATTTTATTAATGTTTTAGTAATTGTGTTGTGTGTTTTTGTCATTTTTATTTATTTATTGTCATTTTTTTTAAATGTGTCTATATATGTCTATATTTATTTCAGTTTTAGTTATTTTATTACATCAGTTTAAACTAAATGAAAATGAGAACTAGCAGCTAGCTGAAATAAAGTATGTTTTGTTTTATTTCAGTTACTGTTTCTTTTATTTCAAGTAACATTTTTATGGTTTTAGATTTAGTTTGAGTTAACTGTAATAATCCTGCAACAATCTAAATAACATACTTTTAAAATACCGAGAAAAAAACAAAAAAAGAGTAAATATTTTATTTGTTTACCTGCATGCCATGTGACCATTAATGGACATCAGCGAACTGTGAACAAAATGCGTATAGTTAAATTATTGACATATTTACTCAAAATCGCAGGGGGACTGGAAATTATTTTATGTTAGAAGGTTTTGGCTGACAAAAAAGTTTGGGAATCCCTGCTGTACATAATCATTTTGAACTATAAAAAATGTGGTAAGCCAATCTTCAACTAAAACTTCTCAAATCCAGCGTTAAAAGTTTTACTGAGGAAGTGCATCAGGACCTAGAGGAAGCCCTTGCCAGTATCCGCCCTCTATCTACTGCAGAGGGAAGGGGAAAAAGAAACGCTAATGTAAACACAACCACAGCCATAAACTGTCTGATTGAACCTGACACAATGTAGAGAGCGTTTACCTTTCACTCTTGTATGTTGACTGATTTTTATTTGCTTTAATGACATCATTATTTTTGTCCTGTTGTTGCTCTCATGGTCTGCAGCGAATGTTTTCGAATCAGAAAGTCATTTCAACGAGCCAAACCGTGACTTCAA
>NW_015547668.1:1805919-1807883 GCF_001515605.1 Sinocyclocheilus anshuiensis | reverse complement strand
GGGGAAGTATTATCCTAAATGACTGGGTTAGAGCTTAGAAGCAGAAACAATGAGCAAAAGTCTGTGATTTGTAAGGGAAGATTTCTGCATGCTCAGGATTCGTTGTATTGTCATGGAACTCGTGCTGTGAAGTAGTTAAAAAATGCATAAGCCATAAATATCATCTTAATGTCAAGAAACGACTCCTTTTTCATATACAACAAAAACAAGATTAAACCTAGGTTAAATGTATACTGTAAGAAATATTTTTCGAAGTTGTAAATAAAACAAAGATCAATGGATTATTATGTTTTCATACATGAAAGTACCATTTCAGTCTTACCTCAAAATTTCACATTTAATTTAATGCCTTTATTCCATGGTACAGTAAAAAAGTGTCTTCTGTGCTTGCCAGAACTTTACCGTAAAAACATAATGGCAATGTTTCAGGCATTATGGCATATTCGGGCAACTTGTCACAAAACCTTTTAATTGTTTTCACAACAAATTATAAGATGATTCATATTTCTATTAAAATTACAAGTATTTTTAACCATTTGAGTACTTAAACGTCCTACTTCAAAACTGTTATGATACACCCATATGAAAAAGTGCACTTAATCATATACTTTCATGATCATGTTTTTTAAAAACACTTAAAAAGTGCACTTTGTATTACTATCAAATAACAAATTCACTTTAAGTTGCACTTTAAATCATTCTTTTTTTAAATAATTTTTTGGCATGCTTCAAAGCAGTGCACTCATTATGATGTGTTGACTCACTAACACACTAAAGCACATGTAGAGTACTTGACTATAATTTTAGTTGTAATTAAAGTAAAATTTTTAGTTAAAGCGGTCATGAACTGAGAAACCAACATTCCCTTGATCTTTTGACATATAAGAGGTCATTGTACTATAAAAATATTTGACAAGTCTGTCAAAACCACAGCTTGTGGAAAGTTCGGCTCTATGATGTAATAGTGCAGCTAAACACTGCCTCCGCAGAAGAAGATCAATGCCTGCTTCAACATCGCTGCCTGTTTAGCCCCGCCCACCGATTCTACACCACTGCCTGTTTAGCCCCGCCCACCGAGTCTACACCACTGCCTGTTTGATCTGATATTTTTAATGAAGATCCAGACCGTGTATGTAAGAACTCGGTCCTATATTCACTTCATTTTACCTCGGATTCATTTACAAGCAATGCGGGATTTTCAAAAAGATTGAAACTAAAAGGCGATGCTGTGCCGACTATATTGGATCCGACAATAATGTCACAACACAAGTGTGAGTAACTGTTTTTATTATGTGGCCACTATTGCTTTGTCTCTTCTTACAGATCGTTTGATATGTATTGAGTTATTAATGCGTTTTTAACCTAAATCACATGAAGAGTGTAGACTGTCAAACACACAACTATTAGCCAATCATAGCAGTGGGCGTTTACTTCCGAGTCTACAATCCGCCACGCCTATTCAAACAGAGCGTTCTGATGAGGGGGGTTAAAAACAGGACAGAAAATAGCCTATTCCTTCTAAATTATGTTTTTTGATGTAAAAATCTTGACATTATAAGTGACCTCAGAGAACAGTACAAAATAATAAATAAAAAGGCAGTTCATGACCCCTTTAAATGTACGTACTAAACTGCAACTTCATCATTACAAATAATTACACATATTTAAATAAATGATATTCAACAGAATTGACAATAAAGTATATTTTAGTTTACCATAAATGCTTGTCAGTACATTCAGCTCTGCACTTTAAACATATTTAATGATACCTTAACCAGATGATAGAATTAGTTAATTATATATAAAGATGTACTTAAGTCCTACTTAACTGGGTCAGAAAGTACTCTTAAAGGGGTCACATGATGTTGCTAAAAAGAACATTATTTTGTGTATTTGGTGTAATGAAATGTGTTTATGCGGTTTAAGGTTAAAAAAACACATTATTTTCCACATACTGTACATTA
>NW_015547668.1:1788686-1801380 GCF_001515605.1 Sinocyclocheilus anshuiensis | reverse complement strand
GCGTTATGCAAATCTTCCCACATCGTGTATGTGGGGTGTGGGGGCGTGTTTAAACGAGACGTTTTAGGAGGGCATGGACAAGTCTTAACTTTTATATCTCTTTGGCAAGAGAAAGGAAAACTTGAAATCGTATCATATGACCCCTTTAAGTTCAACTAATTGAATTTAATATGTAAGCTATAATGCATTTTCTTCTAGTTGCAAGTAACATGCAGTTAAGTGTCACTGCATTCGACTCTTTTAAAGTATATTATTTCCTTAATAAGTACTCAGATAAGATGTTTATCTGTTTTAGTGTCTGCATGGCTACTCTGTAGTCAGTGAAGTAGAGAATCAGTGGTGTGAGTCAGACAGAAGCATTTGTCACATTTAAGAGGAACTTCCCTTTCTCTGAAGGTATGTGAGCTTCCAAACCACTGGAAAGCACCTTGACGCTAATGTGACTACTGGAAGCATGCATGGTGAAAACGGGTTGAAAATATGTTTAGACCAACTTCCTACATTTCAAGGCTTTAGTCGGGAAGTCCAACGCACAATAATCTTTGATATGTACAGTTTGACAAGTATTATCATGGATTTCAGATTTAAACATCCTAAATGTAGTATGAAAGAAATGCTAACCTAAACATGTATCTAAATTAACTGGTTAAATATGAATTAGCTGTTTTATTTTTTTTATTATTCAACATGACTGGATCAACCTAAATCCATTAATTTATACCAACAAGACTAAATTTTATGGGCGCAATCAGGTAGAAACAGCTCTTTAAGGTAACAATTACAGGTTACTACTGTTTGTATGTAAAAACAAAACACGTGATTGGTCATTTTACATGTCAGTCATGAGGTCTATATAAGTGGGTTGGTTCTTTACCACTTTACGAGTTGCAAAGTGGAGCAGATTTAATGTTGATAGTCAGAAGTCTGGCTATATGAGTGTACAGTAAGTGAACAGACTGCACTATTCACAGTAAGTCACAAACTATATTCCACGTTGCATTTTAGCACTCAATTACTAATGGCTTAGCAAAAATCACAACCCTGATTTTGAGCTTCGACAATGTTACTGCCACTTTGATAACAAGGAGAAAACTCCTGCTATCACGACCTCTTGAGACAAACAAGACTGATCAAAGATCCTGACTGAGACTGAATGAGTTTACGTTCTCAGTTATAGGGACAGCTCTATACCTCAGTTCATTGCTTTTCTTAAACACACCAGCAGCAGTCACCCCTCAGTACTGTGCATGGATGTATGGTTATGTATAGTGACGAGCAGCACAGTTCCAAAGGATTTCCACCATCACAGGAGGGTCTGCCCAAATTATGAGTCAGGAACAAGACAGTTTCCTTGGAATCTGTGCCCATTTCCTATTTGACAAGGCAAAGAATGAGCCTTTCCTTACTGTGGCCATTTCCCTCTCATATCCTGAGACCACCCTTTCCATCCAGACTTGTTACAGACTTAACTGTTTCAACCCCCATAAAAAAAAGGCAAAAAAAAGAAAATAAAGGCAGGCAATTCTGTAATTGAAATTCTTTCCATTTACTAGTGCTGTCAATATATTAGACAGATAATGGCTTGGCTGATATTGACTATTTAATTGTGCATGCTCATATTCAATATTTTTACATTTAGATTTTTTTCCCCCCATAATCTACCACAAATTTAACCTGTAAAATAATTAATAATGATCTTGAATCTAGCAAATGTCAGAATTAATGTTTCATACTGTATATCAGAAGTTCTCAAGCTGTATTCGTTTAACCCATCCAAAGTGCACACACACAGCAGTGAACACACACACACACCGTGAACACACACCCGGAGCAGTATAGAGACGAGCAGCACAGTTCCAAAGGATTTCCACCATCACAGGAGGGTCTGCCCAAATTATGAGTCAGGAACAAGACAGTTTCCTTGGAATCTGTGCCCATTTCCTATTTGACAAGGCAAAGAATGAGCCTTTCCTTACTGTGGCCATTTCCCTCTCATATCCTGAGACCACCCTTTCCATCCAGACTTGTTACAGACTTAACTGTTTCAACCCCCATAAAAAAAAGGCAAAAAAAAGAAAATAAAGGCAGGCAATTCTGTAATTGAAATTCTTTCCATTTACTAGTGCTGTCAATATATTAGACAGATAATGGCTTGGCTGATATTGACTATTTAATTGTGCATGCTCATATTCAATATTTTTACATTTAGATTTTTTTCCCCCCATAATCTACCACAAATTTAACCTGTAAAATAATTAATAATGATCTTGAATCTAGCAAATGTCAGAATTAATGTTTCATACTGTATATCAGAAGTTCTCAAGCTGTATTTCAAGTGGTCTGATTGGCTGACTGATTGGCTAAAAGCATTAGAAATAAAAAATAAAAATGATTATAAATGGCAAAAAGTGTAAATACAAATAAAATATTTGATCTGATTAAAAACTTTGATCTGATTAGGGTTGTTTACACGCACTCATTTTTTTGTCAATGTCCAAATTAATCCCATCCGATTTCATTTCTCATACGAACCCAAAATTTTGCAGTCAGATTCACATATTCATATTTCAAATGAATTCGTACAATATGATTCTAGATAGATTTTTAGAAAAAAAAGCAGATTCACACCAAATCCCACCCCTAAACAAAAACTATGAATGAGATCGTACAAATTCATATGAACTGGCCACCAATTCACCGAAGATTGTTGACATTACATGTGTCCTGCATAAGACATACGCAACGCCCAGTCAGTGTTCTGAATCGGAGAAAGAGATAATGTTACTGGAACTTTTGCCAGCATAGTTACCATTCCTTTGTCTTGAAGACATATCTAAAAAGACAGTTTGTCTATTTTGATAATATATTAATAATCTGAATGAATCCAGTGTGATTTCAGATTCTGAAAGTCCTGTTTATATGAACCCTAAACTTCGCAGTCTGATTCACATATTTTCATTTGTGCTATATCTTAAATTTGAAAAGCAAGAAAGTCAACCTCTAACCTCAACCTTAAACTTAACCAGTGGTATGTAAGTAGGTCGTATGAAAATAATCAGAATGTGTGAAAACTAGCCACTAATTTTCCAAAACAAAATAGTTACAAAGTGTTCGTCTTGATAAATCTAAAAGGAAAATGAGTCTATTTAATAATAGATCCAAGTACATCCAATCCGATTTCAGATTCTGAAAGTTCACATACTCACATTTTGTATGAATGCATACAATACAATTTGTACATAAACATGATTATAGAAAAAAGTAAGCAGGTCTCCTGTTTGAACAATGATTGTCCTTGCCAATCAACAGTATTTTATATATATGAACCTGTGATTAATTTTTTCAGGAATTCTTTGATTAATAAAAAGTTAAAAAGTACAGCATTTATTCAAAATATAAACCTTTTCTAACAATATGAATATTTGCTATCACTTCTTATCAATTTAACACATCCTTGCTGAATAAAAGTTTGAATTTCTTTCAAAAAAAGAAAGAATAAAAATGTACTGACCTCAAACTTTTGAACTGTAGTGTATATTGTTAGAAAAGATTTCTATTTTAAATAAATGCTCTTCTTTTTAACTTTTTATTAATCAAAGAATTCTGAAAAAAGTATCGCAGTTTCCAAAAAAATATTTGGCAGCACAACTGTTGCCAACATTGATAATTCGAATAATAAATCAGCATATTAGAATGATTTCTGAAGGATCATGTGACACTTTAGACTGGAGTAATGGCTGATGGAAATTCAGCTTTGCATCACAGGAATAAATTACATTTGAATGTATATTAAAATAGAAAAACGTTATTTTACATCATAATAATATTTCACAATATTACATTTTTTCCTGTATTTTTGATTAAATAAATGCAGCCTTGATGAGCATAAGAAACTCCTTTAAAAAAAAAACATTAAAAATCGTTCTGATCCCAAACTTTTGAACACTAGTGTATATATACAATATAGATAGATAGATATAGAATTACAATACAGGTCAATGTTTTTTATTGATTTAAATAATTTCTATAATTAATTGTTCTAAATCAACATTTTAAATTGGCATCCCAAATATATAAATAATATATAAAAATTAATACATTGCAGTTTTCAACTTAACAAAAAGTACAAAAACGTTGTGTGAGGCATGCTGGGAGAAAACGTCTTTTGGAGCATGTCCCACTCTCTGGTCAGTTCGAGGAGCCAGCTCACTGGCTTTATAAAGTGGAAAGTTTAATGAAGTAGCAGGCGAGGGAATGGTGGGGACAGTTCTCCGCGCACAGATGGCCCTTTGTAACTCCTGACACCTGCCAGCTGCCTGCTCTTCAAAATGATGGTGCTGGGGGGAGAAGGGACAGCCTCTCTTCTAAGCTGCCTACAGTGCCTGAGGTTGACCCCCTAACCCCTGGTGTCAGACAGGGCCAGCCGATGTTTTCTCTCCTCCCAGTGGGTCTCCAGCTCTTGTCTATGGCTCCTCACAATCCATGCAGCGGCCTGGGAGCCTGCCTGTTTTGGCAGCCCTTTATAAATGTGCCGGGGATTAGATGCACGAGTTCATTATGAACTTGATGAATCAGTTCTCATAATATGAGTAATACTGATACGGTTACCAGCACACTGCAAAGAAAATTTATTTTTATATCCCTTACCAAAAAGTAGTATACTTCAAGTTTATTTTATTAAGTATACTTAAGTAAAGTTCAAGTATATTTTTAAGTATACTTTATGTAGTAAGTATACAAATATCAGTGTACTAGTAGTATACTTGTAAGTGTACTATTTCAATACTTAACACAAGTATAGCTCAAATATATTTAGACTTTTTCTAAGTATAAGTCAAGTATACTTAAATGTAATTTTAAGTATATTTCTGAGAAGTACATAAAGCCCATGTCTGAGAAGTACATAAAATTAGACTGAAAGTATACTTTCCTATTTTTAGTTTAAAAGAAGTATACTAATAGCACACTTGAATAAACTTATTTTTCGTAAGGGATGTTATAAAGCAGATCCTGGAAACTGATTGGTCAATACAGTTTTCCAGCTGTGCTGACCCCTGTGAAAAAGAAACACGCTTAATTGTATTTAATGTGTACTTTAAATCTATTATTTAAAATAAAAAACTGCATTTGCAGATAATATATTACTGAAATGAGTGTACACTTTCTACATTTTGAACACACTTTTAAAAAGTGCACATCGTTTAAAGTTACAATTAAAAGTTTTACTTTTAAAAAATCATTATGTTTTAATAACCTTTTGTCGTGCTTTAAAGAAATACACAGGCTGAGTTCACATATTCGCTTTGCAGTATATTGCTGGTGTGTTTCTTGAATTCAAAAGGATGAAACATTTGTGAATGAGTATGTTTTAGCCTGTCTGTTACATCTGACACCTGTGATTGAGAAAGATGGATTGCTGTTTGCGAGGTAAATTGGGTAATTGCACTAAATCATAGAAAGTGTTTTCTTTGGTAAGTGTGTTTTTTTTTTTAGATATTTGCTGAGGTGTGCAGTGTGAGTGGAATCATTAAAAGAGAGGATCTAAAATGATATGAATGTGAAAGTTACAAAAGAAAAGGCGAATGTGGGTAAAGTAGATAAGGTAAGGTTCAAGTATAATGCTGACCAAGGCTGCATTTATTTGAGCAAAAATAAACAGTGATGTTGTGAAATATGATTGCAATTTAAAATAACTGTGTTCTATTTGTAAATATTTTAAAATGTAATTGATTCCTGTGATGCAAAGCTGACTTTTCAGCATCATTACTCCAGTCTTCAGTGTCACATGATCATTCAGAAATCGATCACACAGATCTGTGAAAACGACTAAAACATGCATGCCAGGCCATGTATTATGCATGTATTATGTATTATGCATGCCAGACCAGTAGTCTAATAATATACTTTGTATGGGTAGCCGCTCATGTAGGCGTAGACGGAAATGAGGTGGTGGATCAAATAGCTAAACAAGCATTAAAACACTCAGAAATAGAGTGAATATGTGAGTGAAATAGAGAATTTAATGTTCCAAATGAGTAAATTGGAAGTAAAAGGGCTAATTAAAGGAGCTGTAAATGAAGGATATGGGACAGTGAGAATAAAGGACGACTTCTATATAATATTCAGATATTAGTTGGAAGTGAGAGGTTTGAAAGTTTTGGGAATTGAATTGAATCTCGTCTTATAATTGGATACTCTGCACTTAACCAGTCACTAGGAAAACATAAATCGGATGTTCTAATAAAGTGTAGAGAATTATGATAATGAAAGACTACAATTTATAGAGGCTCTTAGAATGATAGGAGTTCAGCTTTCATTGAAGAATCTGCTAAACAGATGCAAGCGTGTTCAATGTACTGTTAAAATATCTAAAAGATACAGAATTAATAAACAGGAATTAAGAATGAATATGTATGTTTTTCTCCCTCAATGCTCCACACTTCATCGCAGTAGGTGGCAGAATATGCACCAAAAGGAGGCTTCGCCAACTGTCATAAAATGTCAACTAAGAAGAAGAAGTCACTTTGTAAAGAAACACGACACATCTGCATACTATGGAAGGTGGTTTGCGCCAAAAGTGTTTAAATGAAATGTGTGAAATTTGACCGTGTCCACACGCACTGTTTGTCCACGTTAACTCGACAACATGCACAGCAGCCAATGAAGTTGCAGTATTTGAGACTATATTTGCATATGAGACGCGATGGTACATTGGTATATTCGTATACAAAACATCATACATCATGTTTATGCATGAAGGATGTTGTAACAGTTCACTGGTATGCACATATGCAAACATCAGATGTCATGTCCTTTTTAATGGTCTAGTTCAACATTTGTTCTCAGGTAATTTACATTGATTTACATTGTAACATTTATTAATAGACTCTAGCACAGTAGATATCAGTGAAGCAATAAACTAAAGAAAAGATTAATATGAAGGTAAATCTGCTTTAAGAAGTATTACACTTTTGAACATGGCCAGAATGAACAGCTGCTGAGAGACAATTTCAAATTTGAAGTCTTAACATGGTAAAACTGTGCATCTTTATGGACTAAAGAAACATGGCAAAAACTGATACCTTAGCATGGCCAGAATGTGCATGTCCACACATACAAAAGAAATGTGTTCAAAATTGCAGCGTTAACATGGACAAACTGCACTCCGTTTAAAGACTTTTGACGCTACCAGCCTTCCATAGACCACATACATATTGCCTGAACACGTAATACACACAAGCACGGTGTCACCATTTTCACAGATTCACATTTTCTTAGTTTACATGGAGATAATAACAGCGTCATTTTCAAAAGTTTGCATTTTCAGGCCCCCAAAATGCCATTGTTGTGTAAATGAATGGGCAAAATGCATAAAAAGTTTTCCATTTTCAGTTGAAAATGGTGTTGTGTAAACAGTAAACACCCCCTAATAATATGCTAATTTGCTGCTCAAGAAACATTTCTTATTATCAATGTTGAAAACAGTGGTACTGCTTGATATTTTTGTGGAAACAATAATCTTTTTCTTTTTTTTTTTTTTTTCAGGATTCTTTGATGAATAGAAAGTTCAAAAGAACAGCATTTATTTAAAATAGAAATATTTTGTAACATTATAAAGCAGCAGATCTAGAAAGAAAGCAACTGTCCTAATGAAAAAGTGCCTTATTAATTACTGTAAGGTAAATATATTATGTAGCAGAATATTGACGCTATGCTATATCAGTCTTCTGCGTGGCTCATATGAGGAATGCTATTAGTGTCGCATGTGTTTGTGCTGCTTAAATCAAATAAATCAAATAAATATTTAAATAAATAAAATGAAAACATAAATAAATAAAAAAACAAACCGACAAACAAATAAATACATAAATTCAAAAATCAGCAGACAAATGGATGATTGTGCCAATTGTGTGATCACATATGGTGTTTAAGTGAAATAAAATTGAGCCTTTTATTCTCATTTATGTTCATAAAAAGCAAGCTGAATCCAGTGAAGTCCCTGCTGTTACTGAAATGCCTTTTGCTTTTGTGCAAAGGTTCAGTGTTTCCACCCGACTGAGGTGTTTTACAGATGATTCTTCCTTTCTTTTAACTGAGAAAAACATTTAAAATATATTTTTATATTAAAATATTGTATTCTGCGAGGCTGTACCAAAAGATGTTAAATAATAATTTAATATCAAAGTGAAAAACGTTTAACATTTTACTATTCAAGTATGTTGAAATGTGGAGGTAAATACATTTTTAATGCATCTAAGGATGCATTTTTCCCCTAATCACATTTCAGACTGCTTCCCATACAGTTTGTTTCTAAAAAAAAAAAATCCTGTTTTCAAAGATGCCTTATAAGGTTATTTTGTATCTTTTAAATATTTACTTTGCAGTGTTTTCAATGAATATTTATTATTCCTGCAACGTCTGACAAAGACGTACTTTCATAAATCATGACGAACATTATCATGCATACTTTACACAAGAGGACCATTCTGGCACAACTCTATAAACAGTTCAAATTTCCACAAACACCTTCTCCTATTGACACATCAGACAGGGTGAGATCTCACAGGACGGGTGACGGGCCAGCAAGATGTGAGTCTGAGTCTGTAAATACTGGCTACTTGAATTACATCTTCAGCACATGAAGGGCTGGGAAGTGCTGTCAGGCCCGCAGCTGTCATGCCTGAGCAAAAGGGAGCAGTAAAACATGGGCTAAAGACATACGGGCGAAACATTACCTCATTAAAAGCCGTTTGATATAGTACGGAAACACGCAAAGATGGAAGAGTACTTCTCAAGAAAGCAAAATCTTCTATCAAGAGTCATTTTATATCATAGTAACTGTCGAAATATTTTTTTTCCACTGGAAAATGAAATGAAAATGAAAGAAAGATTTATGTATATATTTTTATATACATATTATGTGGTAGTAATACCTGTTTTTGTTTAATTCAGTGAAATAAATAAGTTCTTATCTCATTTAATTACGAAATACTCCTAACAAAAATATTTTAATAAAATATAATCATATTTGATGTGTCATTCATGGATTTAAGGGAATATTTTACTGTTAAAATGTTTCATATTTTTACAGACAAAAGTTTGGTGTCAATTTTTGCTACTGTTCAAAAGTTTGGGGTCAATAAGATTATTTTTTTTTGGAAAGAAATTATTATTTTTTTTTATTTTTTTTACCGAGCAAAGATACATTCAATTGATCAAAAGTGACAGTAATTTTACAAATAATTTCTTTTTTTTTTTCTATTTAAAAAAGCTGTTCTTTTCAAATACATTAAAATGGGAAGTTGTGATATTTCATTATTTTACTAGTTTTATTTCTTCTTTATTTTGTTTGCATCTTTGGTTGAGAAGAGACTTCTTTCAAAAACATTAAAAATCTTACTGACCCCAATTTTTGAAAAGCAGTGTATATACTTACGAAATATGGCTAAATATAAATGTAAATTATGGTAATAAATGTTTTTTCTAAAAATCATACATTTTACTGTAATTTAAAATAAAATTACATAAAATGCATTGTGAAACCATTTTTATGTATTTTTGTATATGGTGAGTTAACCTTATTCACAGTTTTTTTTTTTTTTACTTTTTTTTTAATTAAAATCAATTTTTAAAAATCATAAATCATAAATAATAATAATAAATATTAATAATAACTAACTTTTTCAGAAAAAAAAAGTGACACATTTTAAAGTCAAACCGGCCAGTCCTAGGCCCAAACATTATGAGAATGTTTAACAACAGAAAGGTGCAATTTTTCATGTTAAAGTTTCCTGCAGATCTTCAGATGTTTCCTTTAGAGCCGAACATATCAATGACGGAGCTTTTGTGGAGAATCACAGTGTATAATGGTACGGGATAAAAGTAGGAAGGGTGATAATGGATGTGGCTCTTTTGCTCCTCTCAGAAAGGGGAACGTTCCATCATTGGGCTCCTATAGGACTGCGGTGTGTTGCCAGAGACAGCTGGTTAGCTGCATCCTTTTCTGCAGATCCCATCATCTTCTCACTGTGGGTCAGAGTAAATGAGTTCTCCCAGAGGTCAAAGGTAGCGCTCCCCTTCCCAGGAGTCCACCCAGCCAGAACAACATTCCCTTGAAACAGGAAGGGAGGGCATTGTCCATATGTTGTCTTCACTCACAGGGCACGGACCTGTTAGGCTGTGACGTTCAGTTAAGAACTGCGAGGTGTTTGAATCCATAACTTTTAGGGAAGTTGAAATGTGATATGACATTATTATGTCAGCCTTTGTGTCCTAAAGCATCAACTTGGCAGAAGAGCTCAAGTAAGTATCCATATGCTGGTTAAACACCCAAAACCCAAACCGGGCTCTGTTCCAAAACCTAGCGCCTACTACCTACATAAACATCCTGTCTGTACCTCAAAAGTGATTTAAAACGCAACCCACGTCAGGTATGTTTCCAATCATTTTTCCCATAGGGATTAAAAAAAAAGTCTTTGTTAAAGAGTTATAAGCCGTTAACCAAAACCAATCAGCTATACGAGGTAAATCACAACATTACAAACTTTGATTTAAAGCAAAAAAAGTATTTGAAAATCAGACAAAAAGACAAAGGTTAATGGCTTTAATTAGGAAAATAACTACAAACTCATTAAGCATTGCGAATGACAAAAATGACAGATACATTTAAAACTATTTAAAAATGTTAGATACAATATAAAGATCTTATATATTTCACTTGTATACTTTTCCTTTAATTTTCCCTATAGGGATTCTTCTTCATTAAAGTGTTTTAAGCCAAACCAAACCAACCAACCAGTTACAAGGTAAATCACACTCTAATATTTAAGTATTTTCACAGCTTAGTGAGACCGACTCGATTTCATTAACAGTGCTTCATGAGAGTGGGCGGAGCTAACGATCTCTTTTGGTAATGATGTAATAATGCGATTTGCTCACTGATTGCTGGAATTTTCTGTAAAGCATCATGGGTAATGTGGTTCAAAAGGAATTCAGCTTTTAAACATGATTATTTAAAATAATTTGAATAGATGCATTGATTAACATCATCCGAGCTCACACCAGGTCTGTCTTTAAATGTTTATACACTATTGATCAAAATCAGTTTCCCTGTGGAGAAAATGAATGGAGTTTTTTTTACTTCCAGAACCCGACTGTTGCGCTCGATTGGAACGGAGCCACTGTCCATCCTATTAGAATAAGCATCTGTACCAACTTTTTCCAGTTAAGGTTTAACATCTCAAGTCCTTGTTTTGGCCCACAGCAACAGCATCACTCCTCGCCAACCAATATCGCTCCCTAGAGAGTTTGCTCTGCATTATTGTTAGAGTCCAAATGCATACAGAACTAATAAATAGCCTTTATTCAATTCCATCAACAACTGGTCATAACTAGCTTGTTCTTTTTGGTGTTACCTTTTAGCAGCACGAACTGACCTCAGCGTCAACGAGTCAAAAGCAAAGAGACTGAGCATTTCTATTGTGACGGGGCAACAGGCGTGAGGCAGGTGCCCCAGCGACAAGCCCGCTGCTCAAATATGAATGAGTTTCTCCGTTGCTTAACTGCTGTCTTGTGGTTAGAGCTGTTTAAGCGCCAAAGAAACAGAAAACGGGGGAAAGTTTGGGTGTTTGTTATTTGTTAGCCAGCTGTCCACTCAGTATGCAAGGAGTTTAAAGACCGTTCATGTAATGGGGTTCCATGTGGTTAAGCTGTTTAAATATTGATTCTCGATATGGCGATACAACCACTACTCATTTGTTTGGACACAGGTCAGACAGCAGTACAAGAGAGTGATAACCCCAGTAGCTCTTACATTTTAAAGAGATAGTTCACCCAAAAATTAAAATTCTATCATCTATTCAGCTTCATGTTGTTCCAAACCTGTATGTAGTGCTGGGCAGTATACCGGTTCATACCGAATACCGGTGTTTATTTTTGTTATGATATGAATTTTTAAAAATACCGCAATGCTGTTGTATGTCGCTTAAAACAACGTTCGGAACACGACACTGTTTGAAAGGGGTCCCTTTTCAGTGTTGCACTGTGGTGAGGGAACAGCTGTATGTGTTACTAAGCGTGAAAGTTCCAGTAGAAAATATGGTTAACACCCGGTCATGCATGAAAAAAAAAATACCGTCATGTACCGTGAAACCGGTCTAATTTTGAAAAAATACCGTGATATAAATTTTTGGTCATACCGCCCAGCACTACCTGTATGGGTTTCTTTCTTCTGTTCAGCACAAAAGAAGATATTTTGAAGAATGTAACCAAACAGTTGCTGGTAGCCATTGACTTCAATAGTAATTTTACTATAGAAGTCAAATACACACATAGCTCACATTCAGATCTGCCGCCTCTTGTAAAAGAAGCGTGTGCTTAATTTGACTGAATGTGCACTCGTAGTCTACTTCAAATCTTTAAAAAAACTAATTGCAGATAATATAATATTAATGAAATAAAAGGCTACTTAAGCATACTTAAAAAGAGTACACTGTCATTTCTTAACACATTTAAGCACACTTAAAAATTACGAATCTTTTAAATCATTTTTTTAATAATCTTTTGTCACACTTTTAGGATGTGCACTCATTTTAATGTGTTGACTAACTAAAGTACATGTAACATGATTCTAATTTTAACTGTAGTGTTATTCACTTAAAGTTAAATTATTACTATTTTACTATTATTATATATA
>NW_015547668.1:1769320-1788359 GCF_001515605.1 Sinocyclocheilus anshuiensis | reverse complement strand
TATTTTTTTTTTTATTTTTTTTTTTTACAAATGTGTGATTACAAATAAATGTCAAAACATGACAAACTTTGATATAAATGGCAATAAATCCAGTTTATCATACAGTACTTGTCCATATATAGGCTACAGCAGTACACTTTAACCATATTTCAGACAATAGGACTCATTATAAATGTACTTATAAAGATGTATTCAAGTCCTACGTATGTCAAAACCACTTTAAAGTTCAAATAACTAAAAAATGCTGGGTTAAATACAACCCAGTGCTGGGTAAAATAGGGACAAACCCAGCAATTGGTTTGTTTTGACCCAGCGGTTGGGTTAAATGTTTAACCCAACCTTCTGGGTAGTAACCCAATCGCTGGGTCAAAACAACCCAATTGCTGGGTTTGTCCCTATTTTACCCAGCACTGGGTTGTATTTAACCCAGCATTTTTTAGAGTGTACAAGAATACTTTTTGTGCGCAAAGAAAACAAAAATAACTACTTTATTCAGCAATTCTTCTCCTGGTTTATTCATATCTCAACATATGGGCCTTAGCAAACATTTCCAATAATAATTATTATATAAGTTAATAACTAGCAGCAGCTATGCAAAATATCTGGGTCAAAACAGCCCAATTGCTGGGTTTGTCCCTATTTTACCCAGCACTGGGTTGTATTTAACCCAGCATTTTTTAGAGTGTAGCATGAGCTATGACAATAAATCACAAATGCATTTGGGTATTTGTTCTGCTTTTGAAGTCTTAGCATTTAAAATATATTTGACCACAGGATATTATGGCTTGACTGATGGTTTTACATAATTTGGCTATTCGTAAAGCCATAATTGCTTATAAACCCACCGATTGCACTGGGAATTTGTGTGGAGGGTTAAAGAGCTCTATTTGTGAATCATCTAAAGGTTTGCCAGCTCCGAAACAGAGGGTCGCTCCTCTCATGCAGCTCATCTGAACTCTGTGACTCTTTAACATGAATATGCAATTCAAGGAGGTGTTTATATAAAAGGCTATAACTGATTTTCAGAAACATATTATGCTCAGGCACTTTAACTTGATTATTCATCATGACACAAACTGCTTAGTTTCAGTTAGCTTACACAAAGGGTGTCAACCATTTTTATATCTTTTGAAAAATTCTTGTAATCTTCTCAAACAAGATGTGATGTTTTAGATTAAAACAAAACAAATAATGCCACAAAAATGTAATGACTGCTTGTGCAGCCGCTGTTACGTCACTTTGTTTCATAAAGAGATTTTACAAAACACTATGGACTTTGAAATTGAGGACAACAGATATAAAACAATATTACCGAGGAAACATGATTCGTTTAAAGCTTCATTGAAGAAAATATAAAGAAAAAAACTAAAGAAATGACAAGATTATTTCTTAATAAAGCTTGGTTTATGTTAGAAGCCAGACAAAAAGGCAAACACGGTGACATCTGCTAAAACTAAAGTAGCAAAATGACTTAAAATTCATATCTGCTTTCACCTAATTGTAATATTAGGATAAAAAAAGTGAATAATATAATTTATATGTCTTCAGAAATGGCGAGTTTAATATTTTATCCAATACATTAAGCTATATAATGTGCCTCAGCGCTTCTGCTCTATTATATTACTGGTGTTAACATGTAAACAGAGTAACTGCGCCCTCGTGCGGAGTCCACAGGTGTAACTCTGAATCTCTCTGTAACACCACAACAGAAACATTATTTGTAAATGAATGTATTAAAGGTCTATTACCTCACCGCGATAGGCAGTAAAGGTGGCATCCATCAGTTTCCTCTCCCATCTGAATGTTACTTTTTTCACACCTCAAATATCCTGCATGCAAGCATCAAGTCATCCAACTGTTTTGAGCGTATTTCTTACTTTACTCTGACTGTATGTCTGAAACCCTACCACAGATCGCCAAAAATACGTTAAAACATATTTGACACTTTAAACACCATCACCACCGTTTCAATACTATTGCATCAGATAAAATATCCAACCAAGTGGTATTTATTTATAAAGAAATTTGCTAAACATCAACCGATGAAAAAGGGAATTTAGTTAGGCTTAGCTTAATTACTATTTATTTATAAAACTGTGCTTTTAATGTCAGGGTCATCTTCTCAGCTAATGCTTTGTTAATAGAATGTGTGTTGCACAAAGGTGTAATATTGTACATACATGCATGGGTAGTTGACATTTAAAAATTAGAATTCAGAACAGGCCAACATCATACCTATCTAATTAAACATGTTAAAACATTAAATAAATAAATTGGACACCTGCATTTGCCTTTTACCACAAAATTGTTCATATAATTGGCTGTTCAGAATATCCAGTATATTGTCATTCTATCTGTCCATTTATTCACAGCTAACCTCTGTATTAGTTATAGATTTTATGAATAAATTAGTCCGATTAGATGATTGTGTAAAAAAAAAAAGATTTATTTTATGTATGAACGTTTGTAGCTCATGCTTGAGCTATAACTGACATTTAAAATATTAAATACAAAATTCGTTTATGTACTACCATTCAAAAGTTTGGGGTCAGTTATTCAGCAAGGATGCATTCACTTGATCAAAAGTAAAAGATGTTTATAATGTTACAAAAAATTTCAAATAAATTCTATTCTTTTGAACTTTCTATTCATCAAAGAATATTGAAAAAAGTGTCACTGTTTCCACAAAAACAGTAAGCAGCACAACTGCAATTATTATCATAGTGACAATAATAAGAAATGTTTCTTGAGCATCAAATCAGCATATTAGAATGAATCTGAAGCATCATCTGACAATGAAGACTGGAAGCTTTGCAACACTGGAATAAATTATATTTTTTAAATATATTCAAATAAAGGAAGAGTTATTCTAAATTGTAATAATATTATATATATATATATATATATAAAACAAATAAATGCAGCATTTGTGAACATAAGAGACTTTCAAAAACATTTCAAATCTAACCGACCTCAATCTTTATTTTCCGGTAGTGTATAGGATTAGTTTGATATTTTGTCTAAAGCAATAACATGTATATATGTTTGTGTGTGTGTGTGTGTGTGGACATGCTGACAGACAGATAGACAGACCGATAGACAGACAGACAGATATATATACTGTGAGTTGATTAGCTGATTGGCATGTCACCATATTCTAATTTGTTGAGATAGTGAATTGGTGGGTTTTTGTTAAATGTGAGGCAAAATCATCACAATTAAAAGAACCAAAGACTTAAACTACTTCAGTCTGTGTGCATTGAATTTATTTAATACACAAGTTTCACAATTTGAGTTGAATTACTGAAATAAATGAACTTTTCCACGACATTCTAATTTATTGAGATGCACCTGTAGATAGATAGATAGATGATAGATAGATACTGTAGACAGATACTGTAGATAGATAGATAGATAGATAGATAGATAGGAGTAACACCATGTGTCATTAGATATCTGCACACACTCATCCAAAGGTTTAAATTTTATGACACCAATAAGACACAAAATAAGAGACACAATAACATACATGGACATTGAGTTGAAATTTAATAGGACATGCTGTAAAAATGTATTATAACAGATCAGAACAGCCAAAGACGGCATACACTATCCTTGGTTGCATGCGTCTACTTTTCTTTAAGCTGGCATATTTTCTTTCCAAAAGAGCTTTTGAAACGTTACCTGATGCTGTTCTGATCAAGTTACACAACTCCAAACAGCCAGACATCACCTGCGGCTCGGTCAAAACAGACCCTGACTGCTCAACGGAAAGCTGGATCCTTTCTAACGGGGCTTTCACAAGTGTCTCTTTTCCAGGGAGCAGGTTGGCGTGTCCTTTGTGGCTCACACACACCTATCAGGTGGCAGAGCAGCCGTCACACACACCTGTTACCTGCTGTTTCACTGTTGACCTCCACGTGGCATCTGCTACACAACACAATACAACACTAAACATACAGTCCCATTCACTAGACAGGGAAAGTGGAGACGGCTGACTTGTGTTGTTATGGTGTAGTTAAAACACGCTGTGCCTCCTCCTGCCGCTCAGTTAAAAATACACTAGTCGCCGCATAATTACTGCAGCGGGACATTTCAAGTATGAATTATGACTGTCACTAAGAAATAGCTATTAAACTCTGGAGTGAGCAATGTCTAATATGACCAAAACAAAAGCAGTAAGACACTCACACAAAATCTGTTTTCAAATTTATTTTAAACAATTAAACAATACAAAAACCCTTATGTAAAGTGGAAATAATTGTATAAAAAAATTACAGAAATTGAATGCAACATACAAAACTCATATGGACTTCAAATAATAGAAAAATAGAAATTAATACCAAAGTGTTGTCAAAAAATCGGTCCACTTTTTGGATCTTATTTAGATTTTTTTGGTGTTTTTGTTGTCCCTTTCTTCTGGGGTGTAGATAGCACTTTGCTGCATAAATCACAGACCCAGCAACCTGTGATTGAGAGGAAAGAAGAAGAAAAAAATTAATAAATAGAATAATATGGAATACTGGCCTTTAGGACTGTTCAAAAATATCCCTTTGATGGGACAAATTTATTTTCAACTTTCCCTCACACTCACTAGCAAAAAAGTATAAAACTATATATTTTTAAAGTCTATTATAATAAAACTACTTAACACTCACCTAATAAATAGATAAATAAATAAATACATTTAAATTAAAAGGTGACAGCTGCTACATTAAGCATCATTTAAAAAAAAAAATGTAAATCAAAATTGATGTTTTATAGCTATTAGTCCTGATCTGTCAACTTTACTAGCATTATTAACCTTAAAAAAAAAAGAAATTTTTATTCAGAAAGGGTGCATTAAATTAGTCAATGACTTTCAAATGTTGTCACTATATATATATATATATATATATATATATATATAAAATCTATCAGTAATGGCTGCTTACAATTCAGCTTTACCATCACAGGAATATTAATTTTAAAATATAACATTTTAAAATATATTCAAGTAAAAAATTATTTTATTTTAGTTGATACACTTTAATAGTATTTCACAATCGTTCTATTTTTACTGTATTTTTGATCAAATAAATGCAGCCTTGGCAAGCATAAGAGATTTCTTTCAAAAACATTAAAATATATATCTGTAATGACCAGTTTTTTGAAAAATAGTATATTTGTCCTATATATGCCAGTGTATGTCCTATACGTTGACAAAATGCACCTGAGGAGATCGTTAAAATAATCCACATGACATCAGGGGTTCAACCGTAATTTTACGAAGCTATACGAGAATACTTTTTGTGTGCAAAGAAAACAAAAATAATGACTTAATTCAACAATTCGTCTCCTCTGCGTCTCCATTTTGGAGAGTATCACATACGTAAACAACGTATGTGCGCTGATACGTTGTTTACGCGTTGATCTGAACATAAACAACAAACAACGACAAATTGTTGAATTAAGTAATTATTTTTGTTTTCTTTGCGCACAAAAAGTATTCTCGTATAGCTTTGTAAAATTACGGTTGAACCCCTGATGTCATGTGGATTATTTTAACGATCTCCTTGCTACGTTTATGGAGGGTCAGAAAGCTCTTGGAATTCATCAAAAATATCTTCATTTGTGTTCCGAATATGAACGGAGGTCTTACAGGTTTGGAACGACATGAGGGTGAGTAATTAATGACAGAATTTTCATTTTTGGGTGAACTATCCCTTTAAGTACTTTTACAAGCAAGTACCTCTTAAGTACAAATCTGTCTTTACAACATTCACTTGTACTGGAGAAATATTTGACCAGCAGTATCTGCACTTTCACTCAAGTAACAGTTGTGTACTTTGTCCACCTCCTCCATGATACCATTAGCTCAATATAGTATTTATTCATTCATATATACATTTATGATAAAGAATGTAAGTCAGAGACTCACCCAGAGGTATGGAGTCCATGCCCACACAGAAGGTGTGGAAACCTCGGTCACACTTGTCACAGAACATCATCTCCTCCTCATGGTGCGGCTGCTCACACACGGTGCACGTCTTGCACTCCATGCACTGCCAGGGATACATCTTGATCTGGGACACCAGCTCCACACTCATGTCCAAGCAGGACGGGTGACCTGAGCACAAACCCAGGCCGCTCATCATCTCCACTATACTACCAGAGTAATCCTGACACTTAGGAAATGAGATACCATAACAGTTTCTTTAATCAAGCCAGCCTCCAGTTAACAGTTCGAGTTGGAGCGCTGACCGTCTACTACACTGAAGAGAAATGTTTGAGGGAATGAACACTAGCAGTGTGCTTATATAAGGATATTGCAAGAAGTTAAACATATCTCAAAGATGTCAGCTAAACTGGGAACTAAACAGATACTAAGCTTCGCATTAGGAAGAGTGAGTTTGGACTTACCGCTGTTCTGACACTGGGAGCAGTGGATGAGAGTCTCTGGTTTGCCTTTCTTGTTGGCCTCCTTACCCTTCTGACATATGCCACATATAGCATTGGGAATGACCTTAGGCTGCAAGGGCAGAGTAACGCTATAAACGCCATGGCAACCAAGGTCATACACACCATGTGATAGTATGCTTGAATCAAAACCACTATGATTTTTTAAATTAAATTAGTATACTAGAGTAAACTGGATGCAGGATCTTAGAAGGTATTAAAATAGCCTAATGTTTAAATTTTACGAATAGTTAATGCATATAAATGTATAAATACACAAGCAACAAAGACAAAAAAAATCTGTTTCACATATATCAGGATAAAACTCACTACCGTTCAAAAGTGTGGGGTAAGCAAGACTTTTTTTTTAAAGAAATAAATAATTTTATTGAGAAAGAATACATTTAACTGATGAAAAGTGACAGTAAAACACATTTATAATAGAACTTTCTATTAATCAGAATCGTGACCGTTTTCCACCAAAATATTCCAAGAGGGCCTAGCTGCAGCCTTGCACTCTCAGACTTGCACTCTCAGACACTTGCGCTTCCGCTAGCGACGTCACTTGCAGGCTTTATTTTTTATTACTTTTTGTTTGAATCGCTCAACATTTTACAACAGTAGCCAGGTGGTGAAGACAAGAAAAAAGAAACTAAATTACAATGTCACTTGCAATCGCCACTTGCACTCTCCGCTACCTGCGACGTCACTTGCAATCGACACAAATGGAGCGTGTTTTTCTACAGGAGGAAAACGCTTAACGAGAGACTTTGTGCATTGCGTTCATATTCTGCTGTTCTGTGGCGACGGATTTGCGGGTCTTGTCTTTTTCTTGCAGGACCCGGTATGTTATAGTACTAATTTAGTTTTAATCGTTTAATCACCACAGCGTCTTGTCTCCATTGGCAACACGCACCATTTGTGTCGATTGCAAGTTACGTTGCAGGTAGCGGAGAGTGCAAGTGGCGATTGCAAGTGACTTCGTAATTTAGTTTATTTTTTCTTGTCTTCACCACCTGGCTACTGTTGTCAAATGTTGAGAGATTCAAACAAAACGTAATAAAAAATAGAACAAAATAAAAAATAAAGCCTGCAAGTGACGTCGCTAGCGGAAGCGCAAGTGTCTGAGAGTGCAAGTGCCAGGCTGCAGCCAGACCCTTCTCAAATATTCAGCAGCACAACTTTTTTCAACATTGATAATAATAAAAAATGTTTTCATGACACTGAAGACTGGAGAGATGGTTATTAAATAGACAACTTAATTTAAATTGTAATTATATTTCAAAATATTACCTTTTTTCATTTATGTATTTATTTTATTAAATAAATGCAGCTTTGGTGAACATGAGACTATTTTCAAAACATTTTTGAAGAAAAAACAAATCTTACTGACCCCAAGCTTTTGAACAGTAATGCATATAATTTACAGTATTTATATCAAGACTGACATACAAAGGGACCATTTGAATTAAAAATCTCAAAGACCATTTCAGTAAAACAGAAACACGCAGGAAAACATTTAGCAAGGCAGAAAATATTGCATTGTTCAAAATTCATGTACTTTGGATAGAGGAAACGACAAAACACATTAAACTACTATTACATACATATTTGCTACATCATGAACAAATAGGTGGTAGCAAAAGCCGATTTTAAAGAGGAACATAAGTGCATAAAAAGGTCAAAATAGCACCGACATTTTTTGTTTCGCTACTTAAGACTTTCATTCAGTGCTCACAGTCATTAAGAAATTTCTCTACAGTCTAATTTCTTTAAAACCTCTTTATTCAAAAGGTTACTCTAAATACTGACATGTCAAAGGCCCTACCATAAAAACCATTCAACTGAAAAGAGCAGTGACAACATTGTGGAAAAACAAACTAAAAATGTAAAGAGGTCAGGCTACAGGTTAAAGACACGTTTAGATGTTAGTGAAGCTCACGGTTATGTTAACGGAAGGACAAAATCCTTCATTCTGTCACAGTAGGAAAACACCAGCTGAACTAAGAGTATTACATCCAAAAAAACAAAAAAAAAACACACACAACAAGAACATTTAATGTTGTTTAACTACAAACACTCTTAACACGACTCGAGAGATTGCATAAAAGAGGGATGGAAATCAGCCAACAACAGTGTACAGTGAGAGGATCAACAGAAGCTGTACCTACCGTCTTTCATATGTGCTGCAGTGATTTATGACTTAAACACCACATTCAAATTAGATTACCATTCATCATTTTGTTTCAAGTGTAACTAGGAAGCGTTTTAAAATTTCCAGAACACACACCTCACTGATATCATGGCCATATTCAGCTAATTATCGGCACGATATATTCTCTACCCATAAACACAGGATAATGAACTGCTAAAGAAAACAACTTAAGCAAAGTGAACAGGCGAACTAATTGTTAAAAGGGAAAAAATAAATGGGGCTGCTCAGAACACTGCCTATTCATCTCTTTAAAAAAGTCAAACAGTATGCAACATTCAACAAAAAATGTTTTCGATCACTGTTGTCACATGACCTTATACAGTTACATGAGTGCCGTATAGTTCTCATCTTGCAAAATAATGGTCAATTCCATTTTGCGTAAAAAAAAAAGTTCAATTTCATTCTAGAATTCAGACTTTAGTTAGAACGCAATGCATTGTGGGATACAGCAATGGCATCACAATGTGCACTGTAGTGTACTGGCAGAATTGTAGCAGGTCTTTTGTGTACTCTACGCAAACAGAAAACTATGCATACTCGTAGTAGTGTGCTATTCAGAAAATAGCCTGGGACAGTTTACACCGCTCACACTTCCTGAGATAACAGAACTACAGGGGAAACTAATAAGAACTATGATGCGGCTAAAACGAGCCTTTAGCTGGGGAGTATTTTAAAATTGCTTTAAACGGTCCAATAAATCATGCAAACATTTCTTCCACAAGAAAAAAATGAACCTTTTCAACCAAGAATATTAAAACCGTCAGAAACAATGTAACTATTGCACAAAGCATAATCTAAGCAAGCAGAAATGTATCTTAAAATGCAAGCATATGCGGGCTAAATAATTTCTTGCATTATATAACACTGTCAAATTATTGTTAGTTGTAATTCACTTTGTATAAATTTTGCTTTGTATTGTGGATAATTTGTGATGTGTAAAACCGTTTTGTTGATCCAGCAAGCATTTTGACAAGAAAAAAAGCAACTTACACAATTTAATCAGACTAAATAAAAGGAAACACATATATCAAGCATATTTAAGGTGCCCAGAGAGTCAGTTTAGAAAACCACTGATATTCAGTTTGACAATGTTATACCAAACAATAGTTTGATAACCATTTCATGCCTGAAAGAGAGTAATGCATCACTAGCATGACAAATAAAGGATAAATAAAGCGAACTTTAAAAGTGCACTCAGTAAGTTTACTTTAACTGTTAAAGGCAGAGTTAAACGATATTAAAGGAATAGTTCACCGGACCTGTATGACTTTAACTTCTGTCCACACAATGGAAGTCAATGGTAACCAAAACTGTGGCTACCAACATTCTTCAAAATATCTTCTTGTGTGCTTCACAAAAGTCAGAGTCGAAATTTGGGTGAACTACCCCTTTAAGACTAAGCGCGCATTAATGAAATTGTACAATATTTGGAATAGTTATATTTCAAGTTTTATGAAGACATAACTTTGTACGGTCCTGTTATGATGTTTTAATGGGGTCAGAATTGTTTCGCATTTCCAAATAAATAGTTTAGAATTCACAAATAAATATAAAAAGTTTCACAAAAAATAAACCAATGCACAAATAAATAGAATGCTATGCACAAATATGTGTTAGGAGTCTCAAAAAACAAATATATGACTATTTATTTGTGAATTTATTTCATTCCTTTTTAATTCATATTTTTTTCATCCTTTTTGGAGATTGGCTTACTGCTGCTTAATGGAAAAGAGCTTTGAAAATGTGCCTTGAGCACTGCAAATGTGCTTGGTGCTTCTTTTATTGCTATTAGTAACTTGGTTGGGTTGCAAGACCCAGCTGGTCATGTGATCTCGGCATTGCGGCACCCATAAGTGGGTGACCCGCTCAACGCAGAATTAAATAACTCCAAAAGTTCTATTCAATTCTTTTTCCTTATGACTATACATTTGTAAACCAGGGAAAACATTACTGAGTGCACCCTTAATATTTCTTCAATTGTTTCATATCTATGGATTATTAACACTTTTTTTAGTGTTTAGCAGCCAAATTAAATTGCTTGCATGCCCTTCAGTTTAACTGACAGGCAAGCAGGCTGGTAGAGAGATAAATAGAGGTATTTTAAGCTATATTAAGTACTGTTCATTTTATAAGGGTGTTTACCTTCACAAGTGCATCACACACCAAAAAAAAAAAAACGTCCTAAATTAACGGCAGTACCACACAAAAACGTTATTGCTCCAAAGTTTTGTGCAGAACACAGGAACTGTCACTGGGTTTCCTGGCACTGAAAAAATGGGTGCCGTTCTTCAAACAAAAAAAGAAGTTCCATTGACACGTGCAGTCCCGATCTATGACCACCAGGGTGAGTGTGTGTGTGTGTGTGTGTGTGTGTGTGTGCGTGCGTGCGTGTGTGCGTGTGTGTGTTTGGACCATATACTGATTGATGATCAAGTCAGAAGAACGAGGACTTCTCTGCTGAAAGTGCTGGAAAAGAGGGGTGGCGAAAAGGGGAGAAGAGAGGTGTTGGGTTATTTTAAAAAAGATCAGGGGCTTTTTTCTTCTACCTTGTACCCAGGGACAGATTTGTGTTGGATGGTGCGAGGAGTGCCGTCTTTGCTCTTGACTTTGGATTGAATTGCGCTGTCTTGGCTGTCTCCATCCGAAGTGTTTCCTGATGAACTGTCCTGAAAGTAAACATGAAATAAAAATTCATTAAAGAGAAAGGAAAACTTGAAATCGCATCATATGACCCCTTTAAAACACTTCCTATTATCTGCGAGTTGTAATGTTATTTATAATCAGGGGTGCATATAAGTTTTTCAGCCTGGGTCTCATAAGAGCACCTGGAGATTTGGTTTGCTCCTCACAGTGAACATAGTGTGACCCATTAAATATAACTATAAAAAATAATATAAATAATAGTAGGGCTGTCAAACGAATAATCGCGATTAATCGCGTCCAGAATAAAAGTTTTTGTGTACATAATATCTGTGTGTGTACTGTGTATATTAATTATGTATATATAAATACACACACATGCATGTATATATTTAAGAAAAATATGTTAAGTTTATATATAATTTATATTATATATGTATAAATATATTTAATATGAATAAACATATACATGTAAATATTTTCAAACTATATACTGTATATGTGTGCATTTATATATGCATAAATATACACAGTACACACGCATATATTATTATGTAAACAACAACTTGTATTTTGGATGTGATTAATCGCGATTAATTGTTTGACAGCACTAAATAATTGTGATACAAAAATTATTGCAGCTATTTATTGTTTTTTAAAATAAAATAGTTACAAAATAATAAAATGTGATAATACTATTGTATTTAGGGAGTAAAAAGGGAGTATTAAATAAAAATACAATTATTTTATAGTACACTTTTTAAAAAATGCTAATATTTACTTTTTTTTTTTTTTTTTTAAATATGAATTTTCATCATTTTCAAACTTGAAATCAGCAAGCTTTTATTTTGGCGGGTTGCCAGCAAATATATGCGCTGCCGGTTTTGCGCAGTGTTGCCAACTTAGCAATTTTGCTGCTAGATTTAGCAACTTTTCAGACTACCCTAGCAACTTTTTCTTCAAAAAGCACCTAGCCACAAATTTAGTAATTTTTACAATTTATTTGGCAACTTTTAGCAACTGTGACTCAAATGATAAAAAGGCACTCATTTTACTCTGAATTACACAAAAAAGAGGAAATTGTCTAGCAGTACACATATCGCGTAAATAAAGTTGCTAGTTGCAATTGTTCAATAATAATTGTTCATTTATGATAACACCTTGTTATTATGTACCATGTATTATGTAGCGCATGTTAAGTTTAGGTATGGGGTGGATTAAGGGATCTAAAATATGGTCATGCAGAATAAAGCATTTAATTTGTGCTTTATAAGTACTAATAAATAGCTCATATGCTATAAATATGCATGCTAATAAGCAACTAGTTAATAGTGAGAATTTGTCCTTAAAATAAAGTGTTATCAAGAGTTTTAATAGTTTTAGCTAACACTAATAATGCATGTCCCAGCCTACATTTTTTCACTTTAAATATCACTTCGGATTTTGGAAATGATTACGAAAGCAGAAGGTATTGCAAACATTGTTTTGGGGTCACTTTATAGCGAACGAAATTAAAACGGACCCCATGTACTTTCTTAATACACTTTCCTTGTCATTCATGCATGTTATTCCAACAACTAAATAAATAAATTAAAAATAAATTCTATTTTTCCCCCACTGAATATCGTGTTTCAATTGGAAACATGCCAGATTGCATAAAAAAACAACAATAATAATAAAAGAAAAAGAAAAAGAAAAAAAAAAAATCAATATTCAACTCGATTGCTTTTGAGGCAATACATTGCATTTGATATCTTTAAAGCAAACACCTGGCTTTACAGTTGTCAAAATGTAAAAGACTGAAAAAAATCAACTGTGAAGTTTTATCAACTTACTGAGGAACCTTTATTTTTTTTGCCATCTTCTTTACCATCCTCACCATCATCAGAATCACCATCACTGTCCGGGGCAGGCAGCTCTGGGTCCAGTGGAGGCTCGTATAGAGCTGTGTTCAAAGGCAAGTAGCGGAGCTCATTTGGAGAGTACCTACAAATGTGGATGGGCAAGAAAAACCCAGTCAGAGCGCTGAACGAATTCAAGGCGTTCGTCGTTCTCAAGTACACTGGTGGCTACAGTAAATCATAAACCGGTAAATCAGAAGCTCAGCAGGATTTTGCTGTAATTAAATCATTTATTACAAAATTCACCTTTTGTAGTACTCTTGGAACTGGCCAGGAATGAGGGCAACTGGGTATGGACCGGTCTTGGTCCTCTCCGGAGGGAGGACTTTGTATCTTCCTTGAGGTACTTGAATAATCTACAGGTAAAAGAGAAAATGCAAACAAGCAATGAGACCTAGAAAAAAAAAAAAAGCATGTTTTGAAAATTGTGCCAACATGAAATATAGTGCTATCAGAGTCATTGCTAGGGTGTTGCCAGGCTATTGTTAGGAAGGTCCCTGGGTTTTCTGGGTGGTGAAGCAGTTTTCTATGCATTTTACACACCTCAGTACACAATCAGATTATTAGATTAAAGAATATGAGCATATCCTACATGTGTTTGAAGGTCAAAATAAGCCCTCCTCTCCTCCATCCGCTCTCGGTTGAAATTACTGTTGAATTCAGCAGCTTTTTTCGCTGCTTTCTTTATGTACTCGGGCACTTTACTGGCTTCAACTTTTTGAGGATTCTGTTGCTGCATTTGCTAGAAAGAAAACAGTCAGTTTATTAGCACTCACAGACTTTTAGCAAAGAACAACCAGTATTTATCATTATCCCTGCATATAAGGATATACCAGACTTTACTTAAAGAAATCACTGAAGAATTTGTTTTATACAAAAAAATACTCAAGTTCTTTCAAACCTATTAATATCATTACATCAATATTTTATACAATAATGTTTTCAAACATTATCAACATTTTGTTAGGTTAATTTATTCCTGTGATGCAAAGCTGATTTTAACCATCATTACTCCAGTCTTCAGTGTCACATGATCCTTCAGAAATCACTCTAATATACTGATTTGCTGCTCAAGAAACATTTATTATTATTATTATCAATTTTGAAAACAACTGTGCTGCTTAATATTTTATGCAAACTGTGGTATTGTTTTCAGGACTCTTTGAGAAAGTTGTAAAAAGCATTTTTAACAGCTTTTACTGTACAGTCACTTTTGATCAATTGAATGCGTCTTTGCTGAATAAAAGTATTAATTAACCCCTTAACTGTCACCCCCTATTTTTTTTTTAAATAGGCATGAAAGTGCACTATCCAAACTTAAATTGTTGTAAATTTATGAACACTTTGGAATACTTTGGTCTCTTTTTAAAGAAAAAAATCAGCAGATTATTGCAAAAGTGGAATCATTTAAAAAAATTCAAGTATCAAAAAGTTTAAATTTACTGTAAAGAAAATGCCCTATACTAATTTTATTTTATATATAATAAATATTTTACATAGCAGGTTTTACTCTAAAATTGGTATAAAATTAAAGCCTCATATCTAAATAAGTTATGTTCCAAATTTGAAGTTGATATGAAAAAAATGGAGGTCCCTGTGAAATTTTATTTAGGGCGTTATACCACAAACAGCCACCGGGTGCCCTCCAAACTCCATTTAATTATTTTTATGCATTTTTCGGTCACAAATGTCTAGATTTCTCTGTCAATATTACTTCTATCTCAAAATCAGAATCCTGAGACTCAGACCTTTCCAATGATATGTTTTTTGTAAAGTTTTGATTGTAAAAGACCGTAATGCATTTTGTAACATGACACTTGACACCGCCCACTAAGGGGGAGGAGACCACCACAAGATTTAAAAGTACCATTTCCATGGTAACGCAATGTCCCATTTCTAAATGGTTTTCACAGGATGAATCTTGGGCTTCTTTATGATGATTACTAAAAGATTTGATAGAGAAAAAGGACAACAACAAAAAAAAAAGAGCGCCAAGCGTCCCATATAAGATTAATATACACATTCTATAATAAATCAAAGAGTGTGTGTTACTCACCGCACTAAGAGTGCTCACAGAGTATTCCTTAGTGATCCGCTGGCGCTCTCGCTCCTGGAGTATGACAGAGTACTCTGCATGTTTGGCTGGATACTCCTTAATCATCAAATCAATGACTTCATCACTATTGAGGTTCCTGTGAGATTTTATTTAGGGCGTTATAACACAAACAGCCACCGGGTGCTATCAAAACTCCATTGAATTTGTTTATGCATTTTTCTGTCACAAATGTCTAGATTTCTCTGTCAATATTACTTCTATCTCAAAATCAGAATCCTGAGACTCAGACCTTTCCAATGATATGTTTTTTGTAAAGTTTTGATTGTAAAAGACCGTAATGCATTTTGTAACATGACACTTGACACCGCCCACTAAGGGGGAGGAGACCACCACAAGATTTAAAAGTACCATTTCCATGGTAACGCAATGTCCCATTTCTAAATGGTTTTCACAGGATGAATCTTGGGCTTCTTTATGATGATTACTAAAAGATTTGATAGAGAAAAAGGACAACAACAAAAAAAAAAAGAGCGCCAAGCGTCCCATATAAGATTAATATACACATTCTATAATAAATCAAAGAGTGTGTGTTACTCACCGCACTAAGAGTGCTCACAGAGTATTCCTTAGTGATCCGCTGGCGCTCTCGCTCCTGGAGTATGACAGAGTACTCTGCATGTTTGGCTGGATACTCCTTAATCATCAAATCAATGACTTCATCACTGCGCAGAGCAGTGAGACCTGGGGAGAAGAGAGGAACTTTGCTATAGGGATCTTGCATTTAGTCTTAGGCTGATACACTCAACTTCTTATTACAACTACTACAATAAATCAAGCTACAGAAATGCCAAGTGGAGCAAATTATGAATTAAACCACTGTGTTGGAAAAGTGAACTATTTGAGTTTGTATACAGACACTCCATCGCATATTTTCAGGGTAAGAATTACAAGTTTTCAATTTGACAAAATTATTATTTTATTATTATTTATTTTTTATACATTCAAGACATAAAAGAAAAAGAACTGAGAAAAACTGAATTCTTACCCAAAGTACACTGTGTTTCCGTAATGACATTTTGCTCTCTCAGATAAAGTTTTTCTTTGTGAGACAGGTCTCTTCTTTCCAAATCTGGTACGAAGTTGAAAAAAAAAAAAAAGAAGTACAATACAAAAACTCATCTCTGTCATTAGTAACTGAATCTGTAAAATATAACCACTATTTGACAAATAACGTGAAAACCTCTCAATTCAATTTTCCCTGCAGACAGTTAAGGCGCTTATTATTGTTCATACCTGGATATTTCCGCTTGAATGACGTGACTCCCAAATACTCGCTCACTTGTTCTTGTAACATATAATACTCCCCTGTGTCATCCGGAGGCCACTTGTATTCAGTCAGATTCTCCGCAGGAAAGTATATTGGTCTGTAATGAAACAGAACGGCTCTATACACAGTAAAAGTTTCAATGTGTCAGAGTAAAGAGTGAAAAACTGTTTTGGCCAGCCAATAAAGCCATCAACAGAGGCCAGTTGCACAAACTTAGCCACCATGTTAAGATTGTGTCTAAAGAAGTAGTTTGACCAACAAGCAGTTACCAAGGGGTAATCAGTCTTACTTTTTCAATACAAATAAGCCCAATCTACCTTTTTTATAACTGACTTTTAAAAGTTATGACAAGTCTTTAAGAAAAATAATTAGATGACTAACTTTTTAAGACTAGTCTAAACGGTTTATGCAACCGGCCCCAGATGACAGGTGTGGGTTCATAGAAACACTAGAAGCTACATGAGTGAAAAATTATGGTTCGAGGAAAAACAGCTACATAATTCCTTGTCATGGGAAAGGAATATTTATAATAAATAATATAAATTAATATATGAAACAAACCAACAAGAAAGACTGTTAAGAAATAGTTTTAGATAAATTGCACTTGTAAAAATTGCAAAAATAAAAAAGCACTGGTCAGTTTTGAGATTTTGGGCAGTTTGGCTTTTCATAAGGTGTCGTTTAGACTAGTGGGAAGAAAATATTCCAAATCACTTTTAAGTGTTTCTTTTATTCCACTTTATTATTTATTTATTGCACTTTCCCTTGCAGTTTTCCCTTTAGTTTGTACAATTTTATTTTTCCCTTTTCATGCTGGCTGTTGACAGTATTTTCAGATTTATAAAGTGATAAAAATAGACATACAAAATCCACTCTGCAAAAAAATTACGCAAATTAGAGCATATATATGTATATATATATATATATATTTATTTATATATATTAGTGAAGCGATAAAAATAGACATACAAAATCCACCCTGCAAAAAACTGCAAATTTGAGCATATATATATGGATAATACCTCATTTGCATATAACCAATTAATCTGGGGTAGTATGTTCATATCTACTAGTTTTTTTTTTACCCTATTCCCCTAGGTGTCTTGCCTTAAAAGGAATTTCCAGATCAGCATGGCACAATAGAAAGAGTGTGTGTGTAATGAGCTCTCACCCCAGCTCATGGCTGGATGCGTCACAGCTCCTGGAACTGTCCCCTGACCCCATCCTGCGTCTCTTGGGGGCTTGACTACCATCACTGGAGTTCTCCTCAATGTCATCCTGTTTGGAGAGTCAGAAACATGATTCTGATAAGGATTTTTCAATCTGGATTGAGTGCTATTATGTTCAGAAGGGCTACCTTGGTCTGAAGCCCATAAAATCATACTATGAGGCCTTGAAAAGTATCAATGACTGTCTAACAACAGCGAGGAAGACAGATGGGTTCCATTCATATGCATTAATTTGTTTTAAAAGCATCCTTTCTCTGAGCACCGTCTGTTCATCTATGTCTTTAGCTCCATCGGCTAGCAGGCTAATAGTAAATAAACAAAGACGACTGTTGCTCACATTCGCGCTGTTATAGAAGCAGTTTACATAGACGCAGATACAATGCTATAACTGTTGTCTGTGCAACAAGATGTAACCCTAAACACCCACAAACCTTCACAGACTGCGTCCCAGGAGTCGCGGGATTGCTATCGCACGGTCTCGGTGAAAGAACCGCTGCCATGTTGATGCTCTGCTGCTGAAAGAGCGTCACATCACAGTCCGACCGGAAACTAAGAACGCGAGGAAGCGTTCCGACCACCACACACACACACACACACACACACACACACACACACACACACACACACACACACACACACACACACAGTCCTGTGTATCACACACTGTAATAATATATTAATTTAAAGCTTTTATATTGAAAACAAGATTTCATTTAAATCACTTTCTTATTTGTATTTGATGTACTTTTAATTGGAACAATTTATACTTAAATTATAGGAACTATTTGTTATGTGTTTGAATAATTAATTGAATAGACATAACTATTTATTACTTTATTAATCGTTTATTTATTAAGGTTTTTTTTTCTTTCATTTAAGTTTTTTTTTTTAATAAATGTTGTTTGCACTCCCATTTCCTTATGTCATTTGTTACACTGTTAATGTCTTTTAAAGTGAAACAATGAATGTCTGGTAATGTCTTCTTGTGTCTTCTACTTAAAGCCATGGAGCATCCTGATGAGTTATTTAAGATTATTATTATTATTTAATATCTTACATTTACATTTAGTCATTTAGCAGATGCTTTTATCCAAAGCAACTTACAAATGAAGACAATGGAAGCAATCAAAATCAACAAAAGAGCAATAATATGCAAGTGCTATGACAAGTCTCAGTTTGCCCAACGCAGTAAACGTAGCAAGGAACTATATATATATATATATATATATATAT
>NW_015547668.1:1760565-1769256 GCF_001515605.1 Sinocyclocheilus anshuiensis | reverse complement strand
AAAGAAATAGATAGAATAGAAAAATAATAGAGAGAAAGTTAGTGTTAGAAGCATTTTGTAAAGAAAACAAGCAGTTAGAAAGCACATAGTTTTTTGTTTATTATATAATAAATAAAAAGAAAACAAAGAATAGAAAAAGAATAGAGAAAGCTAGTGTTAGAGGCTTTTTTAAAAGAAAACAAGCATAAAACAAATAGAGTCTTAAAGAGTAAAACAAATAGATCAAATAGAATTAGAATAGGGAGTGACAGAGTTAGAGGGTCAAATAAAGATGACCAATTCAAGAAATTCACAAATATTTTGAATTTTTTTTGTATTTTTCTACTGTACCTATAGATTAGAAGTTACAAATTATTGAAACTGTTGATTAATGACAAAATATTATAGAAAGTAATTGACAGATTAAGGGAAATGTGTTTACTGCAGTGAAGTCTCTATGAATGACTCCCTAACTGTCCAATCGCAGACCGCATGGAAGTCTTATCAGCCAATCCGAACGCAGGAGGCGGGGCTTGTGAAAAAACAGGCTGATCCGTTTTCGCGAGCGTCTCTGTCTGGAACGGGAAGTGAAACCTGCTGCTGCTGAGTGCTTGAAGCACTTTGTTCAGAAAGTTGGGCTGCGTTTGACGGCTCCGGGGCTTTGAAAGATGGACAGCCAAGGAAGAAAGGTGGTGGTTTGTGATAACGGAACAGGGGTACGTCCGCAACTCTAACACCTGACATTTATTTCTGGTGAGGCAGACAGACCCCTAACAGGAAGTCACGAAAGCTTAGCGCAGCTTGTAAGGAATGTCTGACAGCTGCATTTACTCTGCACTCATATTCTTCTCTACTGAGATCTCTGTGTTGCCCGACTCTAAAGTGATTTATGTTCTATATTTATCCTGTTTAAAAATCAGCGTTTACTTATTCCACAGACTGCATTAGACGCTAACAGCATGCACAGTTCCTGCTAAATGTGGCTTGATGTGGTTATATTATCCTGATATATCGCTATATGATAATATAAATACAGTGGCACAAGTAAATATTTCATTTATGGGTCGGTTGCATGAGCATACACCGAGTTGCAAGTTCTGCAGCTAGCAGGGTCTTAGCTTGCTCCAGTCAGTCAGCTACCAAAATAGACTATTAAAATGAATTTTGCGTCGCTATGGTTACAGTTAATCTATGAATGCTGCCTGTTATGAAATCATCCACTTGCTTTGATAACGCTTTGCATATTGCAAGCACCGGGTGGTGTTACTTCGGTGGGAAGGTGTGTAAATCGAGTTTCACTAATGTTGGCGAAGATCTATCTTTGTAGATGATAAGAGTAAGTCATTATGCATAATCGAATTGATGCCTGATATAATTTGCCCTGGGATTTGGGGGCGTGGTCTTGTGTCCTGACGTCATGTTTGGCTAGTGGGTGACCTGGGCAGGTATTTAACTCTGGAATCTGGAAATAATTGTGGTTCAGGAATATTAGTGTGTTTTTAGTAAATAGCAGCATTGTTTAGGTCAGGACAGCCAATGAAGCAGAGAGCCTTGGGTCAGGCTCAGAAGGAAGTGATGTCACCTGTTAAAACCACAGCTTGCACAGAGAAAGCGTCTCTACTTGTCGGATGACCAATAAATGAGCCCGAAAGCCTTCAGACCATTTTTGGAATAAAGAAATAGATAGAATAGAAAAATAATAGAGAGAAAGTTAGTGTTAGAAGCATTTTGTAAAGAAAACAAGCAGTTAGAAAGCACATAGTTTTTTGTTTATTATATAATAAATAAAAAGAAAACAAAGAATAGAAAAAGAATAGAGAAAGCTAGTGTTAGAGGCTTTTTTAAAAGAAAACAAGCATAAAACAAATAGAGTCTTAAAGAGTAAAACAAATAGATCAAATAGAATTAGAATAGGGAGTGACAGAGTTAGAGGGTCAAATAAAGATGACCAATTCAAGAAATTCACAAATATTTTGAATTTTTTTTGTATTTTTCTACTGTACCTATAGATTAGAAGTTACAAATTATTGAAACTGTTGATTAATGACAAAATATTATAGAAAGTAATTGACAGATTAAGGGAAATGTGTTTACTGCAGTGAAGTCTCTATGAATGACTCCCTAACTGTCCAATCGCAGACCGCATGGAAGTCTTATCAGCCAATCCGAACGCAGGAGGCGGGGCTTGTGAAAAAACAGGCTGATCCGTTTTCGCGAGCGTCTCTGTCTGGAACGGGAAGTGAAACCTGCTGCTGCTGAGTGCTTGAAGCACTTTGTTCAGAAAGTTGGGCTGCGTTTGACGGCTCCGGGGCTTTGAAAGATGGACAGCCAAGGAAGAAAGGTGGTGGTTTGTGATAACGGAACAGGGGTACGTCCGCAACTCTAACACCTGACATTTATTTCTGGTGAGGCAGACAGACCCCTAACAGGAAGTCACGAAAGCTTAGCGCAGCTTGTAAGGAATGTCTGACAGCTGCATTTACTCTGCACTCATATTCTTCTCTACTGAGATCTCTGTGTTGCCCGACTCTAAAGTGATTTATGTTCTATATTTATCCTGTTTAAAAATCAGCGTTTACTTATTCCACAGACTGCATTAGACGCTAACAGCATGCACAGTTCCTGCTAAATGTGGCTTGATGTGGTTATATTATCCTGATATATCGCTATATGATAATATAAATACAGTGGCACAAGTAAATATTTCATTTATGGGTCGGTTGCATGAGCATACACCGAGTTGCAAGTTCTGCAGCTAGCAGGGTCTTAGCTTGCTCCAGTCAGTCAGCTACCAAAATAGACTATTAAAATGAATTTTGCGTCGCTATGGTTACAGTTAATCTATGAATGCTGCCTGTTATGAAATCATCCACTTGCTTTGATAACGCTTTGCATATTGCAAGCACCGGGTGGTGTTACTTCGGTGGGAAGGTGTGTAAATCGAGTTTCACTAATGTTGGCGAAGATCTATCTTTGTAGATGATAAGAGTAAGTCATTATGCATAATCGAATTGATGCCTGATATAATTTGCCCTGGGATTTGGGGGCGTGGTCTTGTGTCCTGACGTCATGTTTGGCTAGTGGGTGACCTGGGCAGGTATTTAACTCTGGAATCTGGAAATAATTGTGGTTCAGGAATATTAGTGTGTTTTTAGTAAATAGCAGCATTGTTTAGGTCAGGACAGCCAATGAAGCAGAGAGCCTTGGGTCAGGCTCAGAAGGAAGTGATGTCACCTGTTAAAACCACAGCTTGCACAGAGAAAGCGTCTCTACTTGTCGGATGACCAATAAATGAGCCCGAAAGCCTTCAGACCATTTTTGGAATATGCTGAGTGATATGAGAAACAATTGATTGAGTTTAATGCAAACGAGTATTTGTTGGGGATGATTGATTCATAGAGCAAGCTGTCAGTGAAGGATGAAACCAGTCTGTTCTGAATATTTTGCTTGGCTACGGCTCTAGCTTTGGATGGAGAATTAGTGTTAAACATCTTAAACAATATAGTATGTTCTCAATAAGTCAGTTGTTTAGAAGTAGTTTAACAGATCAATCGCTTCATTACATTCACATTGATTTGTTGTTGCAAGTCTGGTGAGCCTGAATTAAGTCAAGAAACTAATTAAAAACACATTTATAAAAATTTGCAGACCACTAAATGAACTATAGAATGCCACAGAAATGAGACCTAAAAGACGGAAACTCCTTGTAGGCCTGAAATAAGGTCTGTGGTTAACACAAGCCCAAGATATTTTCACATTTTATACTACAGCATAAAATTAATCAGTAGTACCCCACTTATTTGTTATTTTTATTTTATTATTATTATTTTTTTTTACCACACTTAAACTTATAAGTGTCTTAAAATAGGCAGTTGCTAACAAGTTGCTAAATGGGACTACAGAGGCTGTTGGTGACATTAAACTTCATCACGCCGAGCAAGAAAACTCATCGACTCATTATTTTGCTTTACAAGCGTATTGTGTTTATACTCATGCTCTTGCGGTCTACCTCAAACTTTCCACCGTTTAGATTGGAAATAAAGAGTTGTCAGAAACTTTGTGGCGGTGGGGATACTGAAGTCATGCGACCATCGTATATTTCCTTTTAGCCTATGATTTGAGTTTTTTTACATCTGCCAATTGCATTTAGACTTAATAAAAGTTGTGTTCATTCGTGAAGATTATCATGAGGAACAATACAGATGCACTGGTTGACCGGCAAATAATAGGAGCTGGACGTTTTTTTGTTCCGAACTTGCACACAAACGGCATTGTAATCATTTACTAAAATGCCATTCGTGTGGAAATATTATGGAATCTGTAAACAGGACAATAACAGGGGCCGGACACTGGACACAGGTGAAGCAGGAGAGAATAGACGCTCATGCTAAATATGTGCAGCGTCTTTGTTTGGATTGTGATTAAAATGCAGTGGTTACCTCTAATTTAAGTGGCTACAGATATTTTATTGTTTAAGGCCAGTTCGACCTTAAAAGAGCAAATAATCAACAAATAAATTTGCTTAAACAATGGCAATCGTATATTAGAATCAGCCCAATTGCTTGTTAAAAACAAATCGTCAATCATAATCAGCCTTGAAAAATTATGATCTGTGCACAAAATATGTAAGAATAATAAACCTTTGTTGGAGGTTATTTATACTTAAATCTGTGAAAAATCGAATAAAAATCTATTATAAGGAAACCAGGGTGATGCTAACTTCTGTATTTGATTATTTTATATCTTTATAGCCTAACCCGTCTGTGTATTATCGCATTCTTATTCAAAACTTGTAAATATGAGGAAATGTTAAAATGGTGATTTCCAGGCATTGAAAAGTCATGTTAATTAACTAAATCTTACAGGGTTATTGAAAAGTTCCCCTCCCCCCAAATAAGATTTTTTTCTAATTATGCTCATCTATCAAATTTAATATATTAATATATTAATATTTAATATACTAGAAACTGCTATTTGTGAGTGCAATCTAATTGATACTTTTATCTGGTAATCATAAACACTTGTAAAAGTCAAAGAAATTCATTTTATCAAAAGGTGTGGGAACCCTATTAATAAATACATCATAACCTCTGCACCAGCGAACCATAACAATGGCCAATTATCAACATGGAGTCAAAAATTAAATTTCGTTTTGTTGTCTTGTTGGCTCTCCTGTTTAAAGAACACAGTATTACTTTACACATTACTTTTCTCTCTCTCTCCCTCTCAATCATTTAGTTTGTCAAGTGTGGCTATGCCGGATCCAACTTCCCAGAGCACATCTTCCCAGCACTGGTGGGCAGGCCCATCATCCGCTCCACAGCTAAAGTGGGCAACATTGAGATTAAGGTGAGCTCCGCACTCAACCTCGACTTTCTGGCCGCTCAGATGATCCATTTGGAGTTTGTTGTGGCCTTTTCTGAATACTACTCAGTCTATTGATGGGTTATCAAAGTTCATTTGTGAAACATATTTAGCTTAGTTGTTTTAAAGTAAGCCTTCATTCTCTCCTGTTTGAACTTTTTTATACTTACACTCTTTCCTTGTTCTTCACATGAAGTAGAATAACAAAAAAATGGTAAGTGCAGCCTGCCGTGTGTTTTGTTTAACACTGATCGCCTTGCTGAGTGTTGCGTGTGTTGCACCATGCAGTATTTCAAAGGTGTTCATGATTTGATTTCTTTTATTTTGTGGAGTATCTCATTCCCTATAGCCAGGGCTGGGTGATATAGACAAAACAATATAATATACAGTATACACAATATTCAATATAGACATACAATTCTATTTATGCATTTGCTCAAAAAATGGCTTAAAATGTCTTTTTTTTCTCTCTCTCTCTCCGGTAACACGAGCCATCATTTTAACCAAACATCTTTTGTAGCAGATCAAAATGTTTAATAAAATAAGTCAAATACAACATTAATGCAATTAAAAATAATCAAGGTGAATATTTAGTAGGATATTTATTTATTTATTTCAAGGAGATTGATTTATGTATTTATTTATTTATTTATGCATCATACAATACTATACAATAACAAACACACAGCAAGATTTACTTAGATATATTTTTATTAAAGAATTTTAATATATAAAATTCCATGGATGAACAAAACATTTTGAATTGGTTCACTAAAACTGACAGTTTGAGTTAATTTGGACAGAATCAATCTATTCAGCTCATGCGGTTTATTTTTCTTAAAGGGGTCATATGATGTTGCTAAAAAAGAACATTATTTGGTGTAATGAAATGTGTTTATGCGGTTTAAGGTTCAAAAAACACATTATTTTCCACATACTGTACATTATTGTTTCTCCTCTATGCCCTGCCTTTCTGAAACGCATCGATTTTTACAAAGCTCATCGGTCTGAAAAGCGAGGTGTGCTCTGATTGGCCAGCTATCCAGTGCGTTGTGATTGGCCGAATACCTCAAGCGTGTGACGGAAATGTTACGCCCCTTTCCATACTGTGATGATGCCTTGGCCTTAAGATGCAGGGAAATGTTGATGTCTCTGCACTTTGTGTCTGTCTGTTGAATGTCCTCTGGCTTCTATCATGTTTGAGGAACTAGAAGAAATCCTAAATAGATTCTGATGCTTTGGCGTTCACAAGATATTGTTTCACACACAGAGTTCCTTTCAAAACTCTTTTTGAGAAGCCTGCATTTCCCTTCTCAGATAAACAAAATGTTTAGGAAGTCAGTCAGACAGATTGAAGAACAGAAATCGAAGGACAGCAGGCCTCCATTGAAAACACATGGCACTACCAAACACATCCTGTAACCATGCCAAAGAACACATGGTACTTGTGCACACCGTGATAATCTGTACAATTAACATCCGGTCCTTCATTCAGGGCCTTGCTAGTTAGTTATTAGAGGTATTAGCAATAGCATAACTGTTACCAAAGAATAAACTAAAGGCTGAAATACACTACACAACTTTTGCCCCAATTTGTTATCTGTAAACGTGTTCATTCAAAAATACTCTGCAGTTTTGTTGTCTGCTGCTTTAAATGCATGAGCTCTTTAAACATAGGTGGATTCTGATTGGCTCTTAATTTTTTTATGGTTCATCAACTGGAAAAAAAAGTTATTCGAATTATATTGTTCTTCTGTGTCGCTATTGATATAGTTGCAATATGGATATCCCTATTCTCATGTAATTAGAATGATTATTAAAACTTTATAATTATCGATATACAGTGGGTAAAATACGTATTGAGCGCTTCACCATTTTTCTCAGTAAATATATTTCTAATCCGTACAGGAGGCGTCTTGAAGCTGTCATTACCAACAAAGGCTTTTGTACAAAGTATTAAATAAATTTCAGTAAGCATGTTCAATACTTTTTCCCTGGGTCATTCCATTTTATTACAAAGAACTTAATTTCTGAACTTACTTGTTTTGTTTTCTTTGTATGTATGGATTACTTGGGTCGTTACTGACATCTGGTGAACATTTCATGTCAACAGCACCTTTAGAAATATATTTACTGAGAAAAATGGTGACGCTGTAATTACGGTCTTTATTGTAAATGGGTCTTAAAGTCAATGCTAAAACTGTGAGCAGAGAAGCCTGTGAATGAAAAGGACTAACACGTTGTGCATGGATGCATGCTGGTTCTAGTGAACGAGCGCAGCATCTGTCCGTTCGCTCATCTCACCCCAGCGGCCGTGTTTACTGTGCTGAAGCTCTCCATGAAACGTAACATGAGGCTTCCTTGTGCCTCATACTGTAACTCCGCACAGAATGTGGATGGGCTGTGGCAAATCTGGGACGAGAGATTCCCGGTGCCGTGCATCTGTTGTGGAAATGCTGATGCTGGGCTGCCACATTGAAATATTTTTGGTGGATACTGACCTCGGGTTTCGTCATCATAGCTATGAGGTGAGGTGGTTTTTCTAACCTGTGACCTGTGATTGCTCAGGATCTGATGGTGGGAGACGAAGCGAGTGAGCTGCGCTCAATGCTGGAGGTCAACTATCCCATGGAGAACGGCATCGTCAGGAACTGGGATGACATGAAGCACTTATGGGATTACACCTTCGGTCCGGAGAAGCTCAATATCAACTCGCGCAACTGCAAGATCCTCCTCACAGAACCTCCCATGAACCCGACCAAGAACCGTGAGAAGATCATAGAGGTGTGTAGTCAGGCCATTCATGTCAATCACTCCAAGGTGCATTTCACCACATAATTCAAATATAAATAAAAAAATATATACTTTACTTTCCATACAGTCAAATAAAGCCTACCCTCCTAAGTTTGTATTATATTGCTATAATGGTGATTTGCACGAGTTTCTTATTACCGTAGTGCAAAATTACCTATTTTAGTGTGAAATCTATCCAGATTCAAAACGTAACTTAAAAGGTAATTTAAGTCACCTTTATTTATATAGCGCTTTTTTTTAACAATACAGATTGTCAAAGCAACTGAACAGCATTAATTAGGAAAATAGTGTCAATAATGCAAAGTGACAATAGTAAACACAAATTTTTCAGTTAAAGACAGTTCATCATTGAATTCAGTGATGTCATCATCCAGCTCAGTTCAGTTTAAATAGTATCTTTGCAATCATTTGCAATCAAGTCAACGATATCGCTGGAAATGAAGTGTCCCCAACTAAGCAAGCCAGAGGCGACAGCGGCAAGGAACCAAAACTCCATCGGTGACAGAATGGAGAAAAAACCTTGGGAGAAACCAG
>NW_015547668.1:1757382-1760401 GCF_001515605.1 Sinocyclocheilus anshuiensis | reverse complement strand
AACCAGCAGTTCAATTCCAGGCTGCAGCAATGTCACATTGTGCAGAGGACTCGTCTGGTTCCTGTGGTCTGTGGTAATTTAAGTATCTGATCTGGAAATTAGTATGACACAAGTTTGGCCGAGCCTCCCAATAGTTTGGACAGTTTTGATGCCACAAACTGTGAATATACACTACCATTCAAAAGTTTGGAAGATTTTTACTGAGTAGTCTAAAAATAGTCTAGTTACATCCTAGTTTTATTCAACAAGGATGTATTTAGTGACTTTTGATGTTGTTACAAAACATTTCTGTTTCAAATAATTGCTGTTCTTTTGAACATTCTATTCATCAAAGAATCATGAAAAATCTAAGAATCCTGTATCACGGTTTCCACTAAAATTATTAAGCAGCATAACTGTTTTTAACAATGATATAAATAATACATGCTTCTTGAGCAGCAAATCAGCATGTTAGAATGATTTCTGAAGGATCATGTGAATGATGCTGAAAATTCAGCTTTGCATCACAGGAATACATTACATTTTATTCAAATAGAAAACGGTTATTTTAAATTGTAATAATATTTCACAACGTTACTTTTTTCACTCTATTTTTTATCAAATGAATGCAGCCTTGGTAAGCATAAGAGACTTTTTCAAAAACATTTTAAAAATCTTACAGAAACCTTTGAACAGTACTGTATTTTATGTTTTTGTCATTGTCACTTCAGACATGGTGAGGAAAAAGCCTTTTGTCTATTTTTTCCCCCCAACATTTCAAAAACTCGTGACTTTTTAATCCTCATTGTTTAACGGTGCCATTTTTAAATAGTGGGTAGAAGTTCGTTTTTTGTAACTTGAATGTATGGGGCTTCCAGTTATTTTTAGCTGTACAAAAATAGTCTGTTATGCTGCTTAATGTTGCAAACTGGTATTTGTTATCATATTATATTATTTGAATGTATTATTGTAATCATTACACTGGTTTGTAGGTCAAATAGTTTTACCGTTTACTGCTTCTTTTTAGCTATAGTGACTGTATGAATGAAGTTTCACACATTCAGAGGAAATCCAACACTTATGCACTGAAACTGGATAAATAGTTTTTTTGACAGTGTTGTAAAATAGCTGATATACATACATCTGTGATGAGCAGCATAACTATTCAGAAAGGAAATTCTATTTGAACTGGGCTAATAAGGGGTCTGGTGTTATTATAATGATTTTTCTTAATATGTCCCACTGTCCTTTAGGTCATGTTTGAGACATACCAGTTTGCAGGTGTTTACATCGCCATCCAGGCTGTTCTTACACTTTATGCTCAAGGTGAGTTATCCGATGTTTATCCACAAACATTTTATTGTAGCTAGTGTGTCAACTATCAGTGTGTCACTTATTTCAGACGTTGTATCAGTATTTGTGTGTTGTGCTACACCCAGGCCTGTTGACAGGGGTGGTGGTGGATTCAGGCGATGGCGTCACCCATATTTGTCCTGTGTATGAGGGCTTCTCTCTGCCCCATCTTACAAGGAGACTGGACATTGCAGGACGGGACATTACACGCTATCTCATTAAGGTACACAATATTTCAGTTAACATGCTTCAGCATCTTGTTTAAAATAATGTTATTCTTAAGTATCTAATTTAACTTCGTTTTGATTTCCTCATTTGACGCGTCAGACCTTAGATGTCCCACATTACCCTAAATTGCCCTATTTACACATTAAAGCAAACCTTTTGTATTATTCAGTCCTAGGGGCCACATTTTTGTGTTTGAAATTGCAAAATGCAGGGTCGTGGAATGAAATGGGAAAAAAAAACATGATATAGAGTGGGGGAACTATGATTTTCCTATTGGGTTTTATAATGGGGTTTTTCAATTTATGAGTAAAATAAAGCCTGTGGTAAACATAACTTGACGATACTTTTACGTTTTGTTCTAAAATGTAAATGACACGCATCCATACCATATTTTGAAGCTGTTCGTTTTTGAAAACGTATGTTTTTAATAAGTAACTAGATAAGAATGTTTTGGATGTGAGTGTGTGCTGTTTACTTTGTAGAAGAAAACGTAAAAGTATCGTCAAGTTATGTTTACCACATAAATTGAAAAGTGTCATTATAAAACCCCATAGGAAAATCTCGAAAGGAGCCCACGGCAAATTACTCTTCCGGTTTCTGACGTCATAGTTCCCCCTCTCAATAGAGACATGCTTTTTAAGAGTTTAAAGGGATCGTTCACCCAAAAATGAAAACTCTGTCATTGTTACCTCACCTTTAAGTCATTTCAAACCTGTATGCATTTGTTTCCTCTGTACAACATGAATGAAGATATTTTGAAGAATGTTGGTAACCAAACAATGTATGGACAAAAAATACAATGGAACACTGCAAAAAATGCTTTTCTAGCTTAGATCTTTTGTCTTGTTTCCAGCCAAAATATCTAAAAATTCTTAAATCAAGAAGGATTTTCTAGACAAGTAATAATTATTGTCTTGTTTTCAGAAAAAACAAGTCAAAATTAAGTGAGTTTTTGCTTGAAACAAGCAAAATAATGTGCCAATGGGGTAAGAAAAATAATATTGTTTCAAACAGAAAACAAGATTATTTTTCTTACCCCATTGGCAGATTATTTTGCTTGTTTCAAGCAAAAACTCGATTGAATTCGACTTTTCTGAAAACAAGACAATAATTTTTACTTGTCTAGAAAATCCTTCTTGATTTAAGAATTTTTTGATATTTTGGCTGGAAACAAGACAAAAGATCTAAGCTAGAAAAGCATTTTTTGCAGTGAAGTCAATGGGAACCAAAACTGTTTGGCTACCATCAATTAGGGATATGCCGGTATCAAATTTTCATGTTGCGATTAATTGCTAATGTTTTTATCACGGTATTATCACAATATTGAAATTTAGTTAAAAAAAGTGCTGTCATAATACAGTATAACAGGTTTAATAACTTTTTTCTTATAACAAAAATAACTGAACATTTAAATGCAATAAAGCAATACAGAAAAATGTATAAAGTTAAAAGTTTTACA
>NW_015547668.1:1748419-1757129 GCF_001515605.1 Sinocyclocheilus anshuiensis | reverse complement strand
GGTATCACTTTACAATAAGACCTCATTAGTTAACCTTAGTTAATGCATTAACATTCACAATGAGTTATTAATCTTTGTTAAAAAAATACAGGTCTTAGTTCATGTTAGCTCATTAAATAACACCACAGCTGCAGCTTTCGATTTTAACAACCTGTTATTAAATATTGGAGCGCTTATTTACATCAGAGTGCGCACGCGTCTTTCACGCAGCATACAGCGGTGTTGTGCATTTTGACCAGTTGATGGGAAAAGTATTCTTAAAATGCAATCAAAATTCTAAATAATTTGTAATATATAATTATTCACGGTATTTAGAAGTGCCCACGATAACAATATCGTGCATATTCATTACCGTGATATATCGCATTACCGGATACCGGCACAAGCCTACCATCAATGTCTTCTTTCATGTTCCAAAGTCATATAGGAATTGACTTTTAGAATGTAATGAGTGATAGACGCTGATAGAATTTTCATTTTTGTGTGAACTATCCCTTTAACTTGTATTGAACTTGAGCCCTGCATTTCTAGAATGCTGTGCCATGTACGAAAAGCTGCAAAAGATGCGATGCGTGAATGCAAGAGTGAAACACATCCATCTGTGTATGCAGAAAAACTATAGAAAAGCAGTGTGGTGGAATGAAACCGTGCATTCAGTTTGAACCGCCCTTTTGTTTTAAACTCTGACTTGTCACCTAAGAAGTGTTTACCATACTTTCTGGAAAAAAGTCGCACAGGGTCAAAATTGGATTGTTGAGAAAAAAACACGTATATGTTGCATCAGTGTATAGGTCCTTGCACACCGAGTCCGAAATTCTCATACGAAATTTTCACACGTTAAAAAATAAATACGACCTCATGTTGTGTCAATCACATTTACAACACCTCCGAAACTTTCGTCCGTCATAAAAAAAATCGGAGTAGGTTCGATTTTCTGCGTTTTTGAAAGGATGACGAATACGGAAAAAAATAACGTATTTCGGACTCAAGTGTGCAAGGACCTAAGTCACATTTTATTACTACATTCAAAAATAATGTAAATATCGATAAATCAAACTTTACAAACATTATAATCACTATAAACATTATAGTGGCATTCATTATTCACAACATTTATTATAAGCTCCACACCTATAAACAAATTCGTTTTAAAGCAAAACTGAAACAGCGTTGGGCTAACGTACTACAGTACTAACTCGGCACGAATCCGTACGTTTACATATTCGCGATGTAGGCTAACATTTGGTTGCTAAACTATAATTTATCATGTTGTACTTCACTTGTGTCCCAATTTCCCCGTAAAACAGCACCCTTTGCTACAAACAACATACAATTTAAATGAGATGTGTAACTTTTTGCATGTTTGGTTGACTTCGATTTTGATGAATAAGCTACGATGTCAAGTTAGCAGTGCTAGAACTGATATTTCTTGTGTGCGCTCTGTCCATGTTTTGCATGCTTGACATCAAATTAATTATATAAGTTGCTTTGGAATACAAGTCACAGCATGTTTCAGATGATACAACTATTTTAAAGGTTGCATTGGCTCAAAAGTGCACTATTGAGGAAAAAACACAGAGAAGGTGTGTTAAGTCACATTTTATTACAACATTCAGAAATAATGTAAAATACTGATAAATTAAATGAAAAGTTAACAGACATTATAAACACGATAAACATGTATTTTAGTTCCCCTCACTCAAACAAATCCTTTACTTCTATCACAATTTAAAACAGAAATGAAAAAATAAGTGAATTTATCAGTATTCAGAACAGAACAGGAATAAAAAATATTAGTATAAAACAAAAACATAAGTTACTGTTACATTCATTTAAAACATAAATGCCAAGCCTAAACAATTTTTTTTAAAGCAAATCTGAAACTACCGCCTAGCTATGCAAATAAACTTGGGCTCATGTACCTCTCTCGTTCAGCACGCTTTGTGCATGTTTTGCGTGCTTAATGTTGATTGAATTATTTAAGTCACAGCACATTTCAGATGATACAAAACATGACTTATATTCCTTAAAATGTGGTAAATGTTTTTCGGTTTTTGTCACACAGTTGCTCTTGCTGCGAGGTTACGCCTTCAACCATTCGGCAGACTTCGAGACGGTACGCATGATGAAGGAGAACCTCTGCTACGTGGGATACAACATCGAGCAGGAACAGAAGCTTGCTCTGGAGACCACCGTATTGGTGGAGTCCTACACGGTCAGTTTTATGTGACACTGGGAGGAATTTTACGAACCGTTTTAACACAAGCTTGCATTCTAAAAGGGTGTTAACGGCCTGCGGGGTGAAAGTATCCTTCTCGCTGAGATGTTCGAAAGTTACACTTCAAATGTTACAGTATGTGAGGCAGACGTTTTTCTGGCTGGGGTTTTTAGTATGTGGTTTCACAAATTTCCCGCCGGGACGCATAAGTGTTCTGCGTTTCTATGGTAATATGCTCTTTGGATTGGATTTAGCAGCAGGGAAATTCTTCAGTCTACACTTTGACATCCTGTCTGTGAGACACCACACTCTGCTGGATTCTGATTGGCTGCTGGATGTGTGATTAAGCAGAGCGGCCTCAAGGGGGCAGCGGCAGCTCTGTGCAAAGTTCCTTCTTTACTCTGAGTTAAAGAAATGTGGTGTTTCTTTCATTTCCTTTCTAAACCTTTTCTTTTAAAAAAGAAAGACTCAAACGAGCAAGTTTTGAAACAAGGAATGCTGTGTGGTGTCGGAGTTGCTTAACCAGCATGTAACATCATTTCCTGCGTGGCCACAGTCCTTCCCCAGCTGGGAAGCTCAGCGTTTCCGACCTCTGGACACTCCTCAATGGGCTCTTTATATACCCATGGCCATTTTCTCATTAGTCATCGGGGTTATGCTCGGCTGTGGGTTACCCTTCAGACCTGAGACTTTGCTCAGTGCAGCCAGTCTAACAGGAACATCTCATGATCAAGGTCAATTTGAAGTAGTGAAGCATGTGATAAGAAACCAGACATGTTGACACGAGGTGTGGTTATATACCACAGCATTTATCAGCTAGGTTACTTATCAGAAATCATAAATACTTGCTGATGTCCTGTTGCCACTGTAGACAGTTTAATAATGCAAGTCACACTAAGATGGATGCAAGGATGCATTAAATAAATCAAATGTGACATTAAAGTAATTTATATTATCTTACAATAGGTTTTCTGTTATTTTTTTTTAAAGTTATTTTGAACTTTAAATTCACCAGAGAATCCTAAAATATATATACCACAGTTTCCGCAAAAACTGTAAGCAGCACAACAGTTTTCATCACTGATAATAGTAAAGAAATTAACGCTTTTATTCAGATAAGTGACTGTAAAGACTTTTAAATTGTTACACAACAATTTTATTTCAAATAAATGCTTTTTTATTATGATTTTCTCAAAGAATCCTGAAAAAAATGATGTAGTTTGCATAAAATATTAAGCAGCACAATTGTTTTCAAAACTGAAAATTAGAAGAAATGTTTCTTGAGCAGGAAATCAGCATATTAGAATGATTTCTGAAGATCATGTGACACTGAAGACTGGAGTAATGATGCTGAAAATTCAGCTTTGATCACAGAAATAAATGACATTTTAAATTATATTAACATAGAAAACAGTTATTTTTAATTGTAATAATATTTTATAACATTACTGTTTTTAATGCATTTTTTTATCAAATAAATGCAGCCTTGGTGAGCATAAGGGACTCATTTATATTTTATAAAAATAATCATGCAGTTTTGCAACAACATGAAAGTTGAATGAATTAAATTTTTGGTGATTTCTTTAAGAAAAAATAATATCTAATATTGTTAATTTATATGCCAACATAACGATACCTGGTAATTAACAGCAATGTTTACTAAAAAGTATGATGCATTTATGAATTCTAACACTGACCTTGCTGAATTTAATACTCAATTTAATTAAAAAATTGTGGTGGATTGGAAATCTCATCTAATGACGTCTTTAGAGAAGCAGTCATTTTATATAAGCAGCAATGGCATCAGAAGTTTATTGTGACTTTTTAAAGTATTGGCAGCCCTATTTAAATGTTCAATAAAGCTCTTTATATTTAAAGAGCAATGTTGGGTAAGTTACTTTCAAAAAGTAATTAATTACTATTACTAATTACATCATCAATATTGTATTTAATTACTCTGTCTGAAAAGTAATTTAGTTACTCAATAAGTAACTTAATTCAGATAGCTAATTAGGCTACATCTTAAAATCCCTATAAACCTTAAAGCATAGACAATAGAAATTAAGCTCTTTATTCTTCAATTTGAGTCAAACATAGAATAGTTTAGCCTTTTAGCTTTAAAACAACTGTGATACTTAAACCTTTTTATAAAAATGTAACCTTCTTTGGTTAACAAATAGAAATACTCTGCAAAATATCTGAATAACAAAAAAGCTTAAGAAAAGTTAAACAATACATTTCAGTTTGGCAAGATGTTCAGGAAAAGCCCAACTAGTAAAATCCATACAGGTTTATGCAAAAATATCACGTTAACTAATGTAGGTAAGAATAAATTACAGAAATGATCTCCTCCGCTGAATAAAGCCGCGTCAGATCGTGCTGTTCTTCTGAGGTAAATTCCGGCTTATTCCTCATAGCAGGTCTTCTTTCAAAAACAATGAAAATTAGATGAATCTTGTTTTGTTTTTTTTTATCTATTTTTTGTATCTAGGTGAGGGCGTTTGCACGCAGGTGACTGCATATAAAGAGCTCAGATACGGGAAAGACTATACCTCGCTTTCATATGGATTACATAATCAGGAATATTCGTTTTCGATTTGAATTCGTTCATTTAAAAGTAGACACTTCAAGCTTTCAGATACGGGAAAGACTGCATCTCGCTTTAGTTTCATACGGGTTACATAATCAGAGAATATTCGTTTTCGATTTGAATTCGTTAATTTAAAAGAAGACACTTCAAGCTTTCTATAGACATATTTCTCATGTCTCCGTGTCAAGATGTAAATGTAAGTATTCGCTGAGTTTGTGATGCGTAGAAAGTTGCTCACGGAGACCAGGACGGCAGAAAGCGCACCCTGTTTGTTTTGTTTATTTTACAAAAGCACAATGTTTTGTTGTTATTGTCAGTGTACACAAATAAAAGTAGGCCCTTTTTAGATTCGATTGATTTTAGTCTTATCTGTATCTGAGTATTTAGGTTTCTCTGTGAATCAGGAAAAACTGAAAGTGAGCGTGCAGAGGGTTAAAGACGCTGCATTCAATTTTATTTTTAGACCGTAAATTCAGATTTCAAATTCAATATTGATTTTAGAACTGTTGAAATTATTTACAGTATGTAACGCAAGTACTTTATAAGTAACTGCAATTAAATTATCTAAAAATGAACAGGAATCCCTTACTTTACTTTTTCAGTGGATAAGTAATTTAATTACAGTAACACCCAGCACTGAATGGCAGGGTGACTGATTTAAAGTCTTAAACTTTTTTTCATATTCTCTGTTCTCCAGCTCCCTGATGGCCGGGTTATTAAGGTAGGAGGGGAGCGGTTCGAGGCCCCAGAAGCTCTGTTCCAGCCCCACCTCATTAACGTGGAAGGGGTCGGAGTGGCTGAGCTTCTCTTCAACACCATTCAAGCAGCAGACATTGACACCAGGTGAGCTCTAATTCCACACCTACCAGTTGCTGGTAGGATCCTCCCTCCAGTATACACTACACAGTTATGTGACACTCATTATGTGACACTAAAATAAACAAAGCATCATCTAAAGATCATCTTGTCATTTCAGTAACTTCACCCTTCACCCCTTCAGTATCAGTGAAGCTCACTGTGTGTTTTTATCTGTGCTTCCCTTCTCTCTCTGTCTCTCTGTCCCTCAGGGCTGAGTTCTATAAACACATTGTTCTGTCAGGAGGATCCACCATGTACCCTGGTCTGCCCTCTCGACTAGAGAGGGAACTTAAACAGCTTTATCTAGAGCGGGTACTGAAGGGTGATGTTGACAAGCTCTCGGTAAGTTAGCTATTTCTATGCACGTGTAAACGTGTCACCCAGCAGACAGAAATAGCCTATTTGCATCTAAGTTTGAACTTCTTCGCAAGTAGGGCTGTGTGATATAGTGATTATTCACAATGATTTAGCAACATTGTGAAAGTGGCAAAGAGTCAGTGTTTAAATCAATGTAAAGATGGTTTACTTATAGTTCACTATAGTTGCTTTAAAACAAATTTTGAAATAAGTCTGTATTTTTGGTGAGTATCACATATCATACTGAAGGAGGAAAAAATATTGAGGCCTAAAATGAGCAAAATTTAGTGGAGTTGCTGATATTTATATGGCCAAAAAGTAGGAACTTCTCATAGCTTGTCATATAAATCAATGAAAGTACTTACATAAAATGCATATAAATGTCAGTTTTCTCTCCATACAGTCAAACCAAAAATCATTCACACACCAGATGTAATTTTTGATATCTTTTTACTAGTGGGTGCAGGACACTATAGTTAATTTATGTAAATTATTCAGACACCATGATACTATTTTTGATATTTTTTTACTAGTGGGTGCAGGACACTATAGTTCATTTATGTAAGTGAGGATAGCAAAATAAAGTAAACTGTGACAAATCATACCCAAACATTCTTCATACAGTGGACTACCAGTAAAATTGATAACAATTTGGGACCAAAAATTATTCAGACACTTTGACCTGACCATGTTTTGCTTAAGTGTTTTTCTTTCATTTCTAATGCAACCCTTTTTACACCACAGACTGAACAAAATGAAGCATTGCTTGGTAATTAGTTGATCTAAATTGGTATTATTTAATTGTGTACATAAATTTAACCGCTGACAGCTATTCAACCGAATTCATTACATATCTTTCTATCAAAGTTGTATGACATTATCAAGACGAATTTGTTCTGGCACAGTTTAACTCTGAGATCTTGTCATATTTTATTACCATTTTCTAAACTATAGCGAATAAACTGCGATAATGTGAGAAATGTTGAAGGTGTCTGAATAATTTTTGGTTTGAATTTGGTTCCAAATAATATGTCATTGTAAGATGATATTTAAATGCTTAGTTTTATGATCAAAAGTCTATTAGGTTTTAGTGTGAGGCGAAACATATAATGCAGTGCAATACAATGACGATTGATTTTTAATTAAAAATGTAAATAATGTGTAATGTAGTTTTCAGTACAGTAAAGTTTCTTCAGTCCAGTAAATGTTCATAGTGAAATATTACTAACACTATAAAGGTTATTCTTACATTTACATGATATGCGAACCACAACCTGTCTATACAATTATACTAAAAGGCCTTTTACTTGTAAAAAAAAAAGTGTAAACTGTCAAGGCATGTAGTAGATTACAGATTTTTCAGCTTTTAGACACTTGAAATTTGCTTATCGAATATGATACAGTAGGCTTTATAGGGTTAAGCTGGGACAGAAGAGAGTATTTAAAAACACTCAGATGTGTCGTAATGCCTCCTGTGTACCAGCAGGTGGGGCTGCATCACACCACCAAACCGCCTCGGTTAAACAGGACGCCCCAGACTGCCCAGCTGAGCTCCATCTCATTTAAAACCTGGCCATTGGCCTGGAAAAGCATTTTGGGGAGCCTCAGAGTGGGCCGCATGTCGGCCCTCTATATATAGATGATCAATTACAGATGGCATGCCCGATACGGTCGAGCGGCGTGTCTGTCTGCTTATCCCCAAATTGTGTTTAAGGCAAATTAAAAAGCAATCGACTTTACACGAAGGCCTCCATGAGACCCTTTCAGCCACCTGTTTATATCCCGTTCAGGGTCTGAACACGGGCTCCGCGTACACCGTACACCTCATTATTCTCCCATTTGGGTCTGCCGCTCATTCCCAAGCAGACAGTGTGCTTTTTATGTGTATTAAAGAGATCCATTCAGAGCGTTCGCTCGTATGTGGGTCAGTGTCCGTTCTGTTCCACTCCCCTGAAATTCTGGTCACGCTGTCTATTTAATACCCCCATAGAAATTCAAGATCCGGATCGAGGACCCTCCCCGCCGCAAGCACATGGTGTTTCTGGGTGGGGCGGTGCTGGCTGACATCATGAAAGACAAGGACAACTTCTGGCTGACGCGGGAAGAGTATCAGGAAAAGGGCGTGCGCGTTCTGGAGAAGCTCGGCGTCACCGTCAGATAAACACGGAAAAAATATCCCACGACCCTGGCGTCTCTTTTACATCAGCCTGTTCTGCCAGTGAATCGTGTCATCGGGTGGGGATTTATGGGTTTGGATTATGAAGGGTGCTGGTGGTTTTCTATTGTGTTTTGTTTGGTCCTCTGTCACTGCACTGATATATGTGACCCTGGAGCACAAAACCAGTCATAAGTAGTAAACAGTCATAAGTAGCACGAGTATATTTGTAGCAATAGCCAACAATACATAGTATGGGTCAAAATGATCGATTTTTCTTTTATGCCAAAAAATCATTAGGATATTAAGTAAAGATCATGTTCCATGAAGATATTTTGTAAATTTCTAAACTAATTTTTGATTAGTAATATGCATTTCTAAGAACGTCATTTGGATAACTTTAAAGGTGATTTTCTCAATATTTAGATTTTTTTTGCACCCTCAGATTCTAGATTTTTAAATAGTTGTATCTCGACCAAATATTGTCCTATCCTAACAAACCGTGCATCAATGGAAAGCTTATTTATTCAGC
>NW_015547668.1:1746979-1747862 GCF_001515605.1 Sinocyclocheilus anshuiensis | reverse complement strand
TGCTTTGCAGTACATTTTCTTGTCCCCTTCATATAATGTAGAATATAAATATAAATTATATAATTAATATATAATTATATATACTACCATTCAAAAGTTTGGGGTCGCTAAGATTTTATAAATAGTATTTTCTGCTCACCAAGGCTGCAGTTATTTGATCAGAAATACAGTAAAATATTTCAAAAAAAAAAAAAGTAATTTTGTGAAATATGAATAGAATTTAAAATAACTGTTTTCGGTTTTATTGATACAGGATTGTTTTCAGGATTCTTTGATGAATAAAAAAAGTTTTGTTTAGTTTTCGTAATTATGTAAAAGTCTTTACTGTCACTTTTAATCAATATAATGTGTCCTATATATAAGTATTAATTTCTATCAAAAAAGAAAATAAATTGTTTTAAATTTAAACGTAAAAATCCTACTGACCAATCTTACAAACTTTTGAACGGTAGTGTATACTATAAATGACAAATTATAAATGTATATCTTGAACACAATTTGAAACTCTGATTTAAAGATTAAATTCATATTCATTTTAGTTTTTGCAGCATCATGATGAAGTGTACATGGATGTTTTCGTTCATTTCACCACTTTTACTGTGTAAAGGCCTGTTCACACCAAGGACGATAACTATAAAGATATTCTAAGTGCACGCGCGTCTGCCTCTTTAAATTCTCCAGCTCGTTACAGCAGGATTGATTCTGATTGGCTGTCAATGTTTGTATCGTTCATCAGCTGGAAAAATCGTTCTGAAAAGGATTCCAATGATATCGTTTCTCTGTGCCTTTATCGCTATAGCTGTGATGTGGACTCTGCTATTCTTTAATATTGAGAACGATTTTTAGAACTATATCTTTATCGTTATCTTTATAGTTATCGTCC
>NW_015547668.1:1733300-1746409 GCF_001515605.1 Sinocyclocheilus anshuiensis | reverse complement strand
TATATATAAGATGGGATTTGTTTGAATTCTATTAGTCCCTTTGTTATTGTAATTATTGCTGTTGTTTTTTTTACTTTTTATTCATTTTATCTTGCAGTGCTGTGTCTGGCATAGAATAAAATAATAATAAACAATCTTCTGCAATATCAGTCAGACAGTTGCTTTTATTTGACTAATGCTGTTTTTATGTAAATAAGGTTAGAAAGTAAATCAGATAATATTGGATAATATTGTTTGGGACCGATTGTTTTTGGACATTCATATGTGACCCTGGACCACACTGTAAAAAATGACCTTGAATTTAACGGTAAAAACCTGTTAAATAGTTAACGGTAAACGTTCATTTCACCACTTTTACTGTGTAAAGGCCTGTTCACACCAAGGACGATAACTATAAAGATAACGATATTAGCGTCCACACCAGCGAACGATATCGTCTGTTTATTCTAAGCGCACGCTCGTCTGCCGCTTTAAATTCTCAAGCTTGTTACAGCAGGATTGATTCTGATTGGCTGTCAATGTTTGTATCGTTCATCAGCTGGAAAAATCGTTCTGAAAAGGATTCCAATGATATCGTTTCTCTGTGCCTTTATCGCTATAGCTGTGATGTGGACTCTGCTATTCTTTAATATTGAGAACGATTTTTAGAACTATATCTTTATCGTTATTGTTATAGTTATCGTCCTTGGTGTGAACGGGCCTTTAAGCCTTTAAGCAGAAGTTATTGTTTTTACCTTGTACTTGAGTGCTGCACTTCTAGCATGGAAAGCCTTATCAATTTTATTAAGAAATAGTCCTTTTGAATTTTTTAAATGTTTTAAACTAAACATTTTCATTTTCCATCCTGTTAGTTTTTTCCATTATCTGCTGAACTAACAAAACGCTAGTTCCTTACTGACGTCATCGTTTAGGAAGCGGCATCGTTTTTGTAGCAAACCAGCAGCACAAGCATCTTTAAATATTAGCAGTTAATTTACTGAAGTCTGTGATGTTTTGTAATTTGTGGTTTTAACTACAGAACATGACAGAAGTCATGATATGATATGATCAAAATCACAAACAATTACTTTGAAGTGTCGATCCCTTTCTGAGTGACCTGTTAGGCAGGTTTCCTGCCATTTGTCTAAATAATTCATTTGAATGAATGACATTTAAGTGTCTGAAATGACTTTTACAGACGCACAACAGAGTGACAGTACTGCATGACAGAAATGACCCAATCAGCGAAGAGCAATATTTAACACCAAAGCTTACGAATGTTAATGACAGGCACCATCATCACGTCTGTATTACTGCTGACTATCATAAGCTGTAATGAATCCTCGCCGCACCCCGTTCACCGTGGGATGTGTTTTACTGTATGTCAGTCCGGTGACAGAGACACAAACGTGTTATCAGCAGGGTGTAATGTAAGGGCAGAAACAAAAGACTTTTCCCCCTGTTCTCTGCCAGTGTTACAACAAGTGAAACTGAGCAACCAAACCTTGCTCTGGTCATGGAGCTTTAGCCCTGTAGCTGAGGGAAGCCTTTCTGCTCTTTCTGTCTGTCAGTGTGTTGTGTGTTCGTCCAGAGTAACAAGAGGGGCTCGCGTTACTCACAAGTGTTTTTATTATTTAGCATTTTGAGAGTTTGGACTGAGAGTCTGTGGGATTTTTACTAATGTTTTTATCAAGCAGGCCAGTCTTCTTCAAGGTCTGCCTTTGAAAATTATTTTAGCATTCTTCAACATACTGGTTTCAACAGCTACAACTGAAGTTTTACATTACATGTATTGGACATTAATTTTACGGTAGTATACCGTTTTGTAAGTGGAAAAAGACCGTATCATTTAAAGTGAATAACCGTAAATTGACATTCACAGAATTCCCTGCGTTACATTTCAAATTTGATGTTTTTTTGTTGAAATAACTATGTTTCTTAGTTTTTCTTATCAGTTTTGTACATTAGGGTTGTATGTTACATCTAATGTTAGTAAATGAATGTTTATTGCATTATTTCAGTTTCACGTGTGTTACCATGGTGTTTATCCACTGTATTTATTTACGGTAAAATTCTGGCAACCACAGCTGCCGTTTTTTACCGTAAATTTAGTCAATGTATTTTCAGTAGGTTGGTATATTAACATTATATCAGTTAATGAAATTACGGTATTTAACTGTAAATTTAAGTTAAAACGGTAAAACCTAAAACGTTGCTACCGTATTTTTTACAGTAAAATTCCTGCAACCACAGCTGCCGGTATTTTACCGTAAGTTTTACTGAATTGTTTTTACAGTGCAGCCATAAGTGTTGCAGAGACTTTGGGACTGTTAGGTTCTGATCAGGTAATGGATGAGTCAACCCCCCCTGGGTGCCGGTCAGAGCACCAATAATGAAGAGACAGGTGATTAGCTTTCGATGGTGTATTAGTAGAGAAAAGGAAGGGCCACAGAGGTACAATCAAAGGTGTAGATAGTCTGCAAAATAAGTACAATAAAGAAATGAATAAGCTAAAGATATAGATAAACAATAGTAATATTTACGGTTACATAATGAAACCAAAGCATTCATAATTCACATAATTGGCATTTCTCTACTGAACATACAGTTAAATGAAGGGAAACAAGGTATTTCACAGAAAACTACAAGTCATGAGTGATCATTTGTCCCTATGAACATAAAGTTCCCATATATGGATAGAATCGTGGCGCATCGGAGTAACATTTGCATAAACAGAATGCTAATCACTCGTTCGGTCTTGTAGCAGCTTAACAGAACAACATCACGTCATTAAGACATCATAACACTGATTTACATCTTGATAAAGAATGAATAATTACCCGTTAAGTAATATTCCCGATCTGAATACTACAGAACGATCGTTACAGGACATGTCTGGGCATGTTCATATGGTACAAACGCCTATAACACTAGCGATCACTGTAAACACAAATATGAATAAAATAGGCTTACCTTGTGGTCAGTGACTACCACCTTGATATTAAATCTGCGCACTCAAAACTGTGTATAAGGCAGATTTAACCGATCTCACTTCCCTTTCCCAAACTCCACCAAAATGGGGGGCCGATGGAGGATTAAAGCGGAAGTGGATCCTCTGGCGGACAAGATGACCCTGTATGTCAGGAACCAAAGCAGCATAAGCTTCCCGTAACTCCCTTTCACCCCCGCGGAAGTTAGTATCTCTATCTGACCATATTTCTGCTGACGTTCCTCTCCTCGCAACAAACCTTCTTAAAGCCACAACAGTTTATAATCCTCAGGGAAGGATTCCTTCTGCACTCGTTTGAGGATATGGACCTCAGCCTGGCGGTAATCCTCAGCCTCTGGAGAAGTCCCTGGAACCAAGTTGACTCGAAGTTCTTGGGCAGTAAAATCCAATAGTTCTTGCCAGGTTTTGTAATTCCATCCATCAATCTTACCAGATGAAGGAGTAAAGGTACTGATCCCACAGAAGGTAGATTTCCGTAGTTCAACCTGGTCTTCCCTGGTTTCAGTCTTAGGGATTACTGGCCATTCTTTGGGATCTTGGAGGAGGAAAGAGGGTCCTTGGGACCATCGGTTCGGCGCAGCAAGGTATTGGAGAGGTCTTCCCTTTGTGAGGTCATCAGCAGGGTTGTCCGCAGAACTTACATGATGCCAGGAACACTTCTCCGTCAGCTCCTGGATCTCAGCGATTCTGTTCCCCACAAAGACTCGGTAACGACAGGACTCAGAATTCAACCACTGGAGGACCGTAGTAGAGTCTGTCCACAGGGAAATAGACTTGATTGGTAGGGTTAACTCATTTTCAAGTAACTTAGACAACTGTGCTGCAACTAGACTACCACAGAGTTCCAGTCTTGGAATGGAGTGAGCTCGTTTAGGAGTGACACGGGAGCGTGCTATAATGAAGGACAGGTAGGTCTGACCATCCTGGTCAGTAGTCCGGATGTAGGCCACCGCTCCATATGCCTGCTCCGAGGCAGGCATATGGAGAAGATATGTACTTCATGGGTAACTCCATCCATCCCAACTTCGGGAGGGACATAAGAACGGCGAAAGGAGATACAAGGAAGGTATCGGAGTTCTTCCTCCCATGCATTCCAGGACTGGAGGAGCTCAGGTGGTAGGTTGGGGTCATCCCACCCTCTCTGCTTGTTCCACAGCTGCTTAATGATGATTTTTGCCCGAGTGGAATAAGGTAGAAGCCATCCCAGGGGGTCGTACTGGGTAGCTAGGACCTTATAGATGTTCCTCAAAGTTGGAGTCTCATAAATCACAGGTCGGTGCTTGTAGGACAAAGTGTCCGTCTGCCAGTTCCAGCTCAGACCCAGCGTCGATTCAGGGATGTCCAACTTCTCCTGTGTCAACCACAGCTCCACACTTGCAGCATGGGCGTGGGCAGGTAGGTGACTCAGCAAAGTAGGATCATTGCAGGCCCATTGGCGAATTTCGAATCCAGCTCCGGAAAGGATATTTCGTAGTCGATCTATCAAGTTCCGAGCTTCATCTGCAGTAGGCAGACCCTGCAGGCAGTTATCGACCTGCAGAGGGAAGTGCGGAGTCACTGGGATAGCCCAAAATGGATATGGCTAACCTCTTCAAACACTTCTTCCGTGAGTTTTGCAGCTTTTGTCTCCTCCTTATTATACCGCCAGTCTAGAAAGCTGACAATGCTGAAAGTTTTAGCTTAGATTGAGTTTTGCATCGAGACGTTATTGGTTGTAGGATTAGGGAAGTTTGAAAGGCTTTTCCTTTCCTTTCTGAGCTGAGTGGGAGTTTGTCAGTAACTCCAACCACACACACACACACACACACACAGTTTTTACTCCTTTTTACTATTAATCTGTCATTTGGACACACTTTACTTTTCCTTAATTTGTTTGGAAACCAAATATGACCGAACAGACAAGTTGGCTTGGGAAGTCTCCTTTTTTTCCTCTCGTTCTCGGTGTTAGTCGAGCAGCTGGGCGGGCAGTGCTCTGAAAAGCCTGTAATTGCACTTCACACGCGCGCACACACACACGCACAGACACACACACACACACACACTGCAATCAGCACAGTGTAAAGAACTTCCCTTCTTCTTTGTGCACTTAAACTCTCCTGTTACACTCAACCGGAATTCTTTCCCAGCACAAGCCTCCTTTAATCAAGTTTGGTTTGAAGCCTACCGGTCCTTCTCGATCCGACGCACTGAGGTTTTTTCTGTAGTTTGGGTGTTGAGGGTCTGCTGTCGTGGGGGTTTCCTCATGTCGGTGGGCCGATGTCAGCTCTCGGTGAAACACTGAAAGCATTGTGTCATCTGTACCGCTGAAGCTGTTTGATGAAGCCCGTATCTCTTCTGGGAGAGCCGCTGGTGGAATATATTATTGGTTTCTGCAGCCGCTGGACAGCCGCTGGCCTCTTTCTGTAGCTGTGCAGTAAATGACCATTTAGTGTCTTGCCGAGGTGCTGAAGGACCGTAGGACGTGATGTGGTCGTGTCTGAAGTGTGTGGGTATGTAAAAAACCCATATGACCCATACCATATTATTACTAAAAATATAAAAAAAATATATATCACTAAAAAGTTTGGGGTTGTACTTTTTTTATTTATGTTTTTGAAAGAATTCTGTTATGTTAACCAAGGCTGCATTTATTTGATAAATACAGTAATATTGTAAAATAGCTGTTTTATATTATTATTATTTATAATATTTTTTATTCATTAATGCCAAATTTTTAGCTTCATTTCTCCAGTCATCACTGTCACAAGATCTTTCAGAAATCATTCTAATATATTAATATAGTAAGAAACATTTCTTACTATCAGTGTTGAAAACAGTTGTGCTGCTTCATATTTTTGTGTGAACCATACTTTTTTTTTTTTTTTTACAGGATTCTTTGAATTAGAATTTACATTATAAATGTCTTTACTGTCACTTTTGATCAATTAAAAAAAAAAATCATACGGTACATTGTGATACCTAAATCAATTTATAGCATTTTAAATGATTGATTTCAATTCAGTATTTAATTCTCTAACTTATTCAGATTAATTAATATTGAATTTTATAATCAAGCATTTATCATTTATCAGCCATAACATAAAAATAATGATTGGTTTAGCAGTTTCAGCCAGATTAACAATGGTGCCTAGTTCAAACGCTAATAGTCTTCTCCTCTGTTGTGGCTCTTAATTCTCATTCGTCCATGCGCTTAGTCACATGACATGTGACCATCAACCATGTTTGGCATTGATGACATTAAACCTGATGTAAACCTAAATGTGCCATGTTTAAATATGTCACCACAGATGTTTCTTTAAGGGAATATCTCCTTTTGTGTTCTACAGAAGAAAGTGATACGAGTTTGAACGACAAAATGAGAATTTTAATTTTTGCCTAAACTGTCCCTTGATTCCATTACGTTAAACTCATCATTGAAACACGTCCCTCTTTCTCCCAGTTTATCCACTCCATCTCACCCTTTCTCTCTTTTCCTGTCGCTCAGCCTCCGCTCGTAGCGGAAGTGCTCTAATTTGAGACAGATTTCTCCTCAGATCTTTGGAGCCTGAGGGAGGAAGTGAGCAAACCAGATTGATGATTCACTGCAGCGTCAGCCCATCTGTCTGTTTTTCTCCACTTCCCACTTCGCCACTTGTAAAGCTGATGGAAAACACCACAAGATAATGTCGCTTTGTGAGAGGACAAACGCACAAGCTTTAATTCAAATGCTAGCGTCCTCTCACACAAGATGAGAACAGGAAGTGCTGATGGCTTTCTGGAGTGTTCCTGAGTAAAACACACAGCAGGCTGATGGTGCTGCATATGTGGATGGGCTGTGACCCCCGTTTGACTCTCGACCATAGACTGTATAAAAACATGGACGTAGTGTCCGTGACGTCACCCGTAGGTTTCCGAAGTGCGTTTTTGAAGCCTAAAGTAGTGCTGGGCGGTATGACCAAAAATTTATATCACGGTATTTTTCAAAATGATACCGGTTTCACGGTATATGATGGTATTTATTAATTTTTTTCGATGCATGACCGGGTGTAAACCACATTTTCTATTGATTGAGAAAGGAAATAGGCTACTGCAGTAGATTGACTTAGAATGCCCTATTTTACTGTCATGATGAGTGAATATTGTCAAAAACACGACCCCTTTTAATACGTTAACCAGGAGTCACTCTCATTTATAATCGCGGCATCGTCTGATAAAATCAACATGCATCTACACTAAAGAGCGGCTATGCGGTTGTTTTGGCTATATTATTTTTTTGTCTCATGCATCTGAGGGTGCAAAAAAATCTAAATATTGAGAAAATCGCATTTAAAGTTGTCCAAATTAATTTCGTAGCAATGCATATTACTAATCAAAAATTAGGTTTTGATATACGGTAGGAAATTTTACGGTAGGAATTTGATTTACGGTAGGAAATTTACAAAATATCTTCATGGAAATGATCTTTACTTAATATCCTAATTTTTTTTTGGCATAAAAGAAAAATCAATAATTTTGACCCATACTATGTATTGTTGGCTATTGCTACAAATATAGCCCAGCGACAAATTGTTTCAAAGTAAATCCTACACCAGTGTATGATCTTCTGGGACAGAAGTTGGGAGAAAACATCTTGTGCAACAGTAGCAGCTCTGTGGCCTAAAACCGAAACAAAGGAGCTGCAGTATTAATAGAAAACTTCACAGTGGTCATTTCAAAGCCTTAAGGACGTGGAAATGTTGAAATGACGGAAGTAACCATATTGGAAAACTGAAAAAGGTTATTTGAGGGCAGTAGGTTGTGTGCTTAGTGTAGCAATGATCAAAGACCCTGTACCAGTGATTCCAGTGACTGAAATCTTCTCACGAAGCAAAGAGGCCAGCGCTGTAGCTCAGGGCCAGCTCTTGATGGATACTGATTAGTATGAGCGTAAACACTTCCACACTCCTGGCGTGATCCCTTTGTATCAAACCGAAGATGGAATGATTATCTCCAATTTTTCGCCACTACTTTGATCCGAAATTGCGCCACCTTTGATTCCTTCTGTCTGATTATTAGACATCATCGTATCTCGCCTGTCGTGGCTCCTTTGAAATGTCTTGGTTTTTGTGACATCTTTAGAACTCTAACTCACTTCCTCTAGGAAACCTCTTGAGCTGCTGCGTGCATCTGCACATGCATTTTTATAGCCTCTGTTCCTGTTCTTTTTCACAAACACTACTCTAAGTTTTTCCTTGTCAAAGTTACTTTTCCGAGCCGGCATAATCCCCAAGACAGATTCTCAAGAATTTCTAAAGATATTTATGACCTTTTTGAACACAAAGTGTTAGGTCGCAGTGCCATGGACAGGTATCATCTAAGTATTCAACATTCTGGAATTAACTGAGGAAGAAAGTAAGTTTTACAAAAAGATAATTTGGAAGGCTTTCTAAAACACAAGTGCGAAAAGTCGACGGCAACACCCGGCATCTCTCAACAGAACAGTCCTTTGTGCTGTACAATTTCCATTTCCTCATTTATCTTTTGGATACATCTTGCAAACTGACATGACATTAATGAGCAAAAAATTCTCTAAAACTAATTTGAGCCTCAAAGTTATGGGGGGCTTTATGCTAGATTTAGATAATGATGGAAAACCAGTTTTGAGTGGAACATCAAACTTCCCCTGGCTCATTTGTGCTCAGATCAGCACAGAACTCTCATTAAATGGCTTGCATGCTGCAGACCGGAGTCTTTCATTGGCACGGGCGACCAGCAGACAGCCTGGAAAATAGCTGCTCAAAAACTGAGTGAGTGTTGAATTCTGGCAATACTTACTGTCTGAGTCACTCTCTTTAACTCTGGAGATGATATGCTTTGCTCTGACACAAATAATGTGTCTGGATTCACGATGGCGTGAATAAAGAATCCCTCTTATTGAGGTATCGATTCATTTAAAAAGTATTTGAATTTTCTGCTCGGCCTGATTCAACATCATCAAACATGGCCAGACAATGTGGACCAAAGCCATTGCCAAGTACCTCATCAGCTTTTGATGAAAGTAAGCAGTCATTTAACAGACAAGGACAATCCCGCAGGATCATTCCAAGCTGAGATCGAACCAGCAACTGTGTTCAGCAACCCTGATTTGCTGATGGCACCACAAAGATGCAAACAGTCCCAAACTCTTCAGATGATCTGTAATATAAAAGACAAAAGACATACATTAGACATATATATAAGGTTTGGAGTCAGCATATTTATTTTGTTTGTTTGTTTGTTTGTTTGTTTGTCTGAATGAAAAAGACTGGAGTAAAGGCTGTTGAAAATTCACCTTTTCTATCACAGGAATAAATTATATTTGAAAATATAATCGAACAGAAAATGTATTTTTAATTGTAATATTTAATAATATTACTGCTTTTACTGATCATATAAATGCAGCCTTGGTGAGAAAAAAGACTCATTAAAAACATTAAAAAAAAAAAAAGAAAAAAAAATCTCATTGACCCGAAACGTTTGAATAGTAGTAGCACATTTCAAAAAAGACATTTCATGCTTTTAAAGGGATAGTTCATTAAAAAAATTGAAGATTGTTGTAATTTATTCACCCACGTCATTAGAACCAGGGTTATTTTATAGTTAACTAAAACTAAAACTGAAAGCCATAAAAAAGTTTTCCTTACTTGAAATAAAATAAATATGAACTGATATATATATATGAGTACATGAACACAAAAACATAATCTCTAGAACTGCTCTGAGTCACTTCATGAGCATTTTACAATTTCTTTATTATTAATTAATTATTATTATTGTTATAACCATATTTGGGTTGATGTATATGCTTTTATTTTATTTTTTCAATTAACTGTATTTTTTTTCCAAACCATTGTTAGATGCAGTGTTTCCTGTAGTTATGCAAAGATTTGGTTTCAAAAATAGTATCAGTAAACTATTTCTTATGATTTTAAATCTGCATTGAACTTCAGATCAATCTCAAAGTAAAAGGCGGTACTAAAGTCTGATTCTGTGGTGGATGTGTTCAGATTTTATCATCTTAATTCAAGTGATGAAGGATTTTGAAAGTCTGAGCACTACTGTAAGGTTAACCCTGCATGGTGTAAATGTTTGAAAATGATTAACAGTTGCAAATAAACATTCATTAGAAATTTAGAAAAGTAATCAAAAAGTAATCAAAAGTAATCAGTTACATTACTTTAATAAAGTAATTGAAAAAGTTACACTACTATTACATTTTAAATAGGGTAACTTGTAATCTGTAACCTATTACATTTCCAAAGTAACCTTCCCAACACTGATATTACATAACAAAAATGTTGATAATTGAGGTATCTGCTTCTTATTGTCTCATGCATATATTTGAGACACCATCTATTATTTAAAATATTTTTTATCCAGTGCCAAGCACGATGTATGTAAGTGGGTCTTTTTTCTCTCTTATTCTTTTTTTTGCTGTGATTTGTACTTTTTTTATTACCCCTATCCACACTCAAATCCAAAAAGAGGACAATTTAACTTTCTGTAAATGTTTTACCAGTTTTCCGGTGATCAAACATTTGCCGTATAGCCACCAATGAGCGCTTGGGACTGTCAGTGGTGAAATGTCTCATGATAATGAGGAAGGCATCACAATGGTGTTCTTATCATGAAGTATGACTGAAATGACATTGCAATTGTTGATCGTGATAACCAAGGTAGTTAACTATTGTCGAGCCTTTGAAGTTTTGAAGTGTATATGGCCTGAAAAAAGCACCTTCCTGATTACTTTATGGCATCTGAGATACTTGGATAAGATTTCCAAACGGTGCTTATGGGCCAGTGCTGGCAGCTCTCTCTGTAAGTCATTGTGCTTCTAAGGAAGCCCTGATTTAAAGTGATCAGTAAGGAATTTGGGCAGTCACTGGTGATCGTAGCCCTCAGTTCTCAAAATACCTCTCCAGTCCCTTGATCAAAGCATGTCTAATCCTCAGCTGTCCCTCCGAGTCAGAAGTTACACAGATAAGGAGTCTGTGCTGTCCACCTTTGACCCTGATTACACTTTTTAGAGGAAGTGATGCGCTAAAGTAGCACTTAAAAAGCCTTTGTTGTTGTGCAATGTTAGAGATCACTGCTTACATAAGGTGGACAAAACAAAAAACATGAAAAAAAGATGAATTATTTCTACAGCTGTGCTGACAAATAGGCGAATTCAGAAATATGTGGAATCAGAAGTCATGGATAATATCCAGTTTATGTAAGTTTTTTGCTGTAACTAGCTGTGCATGGTTTACTTGAAGAGGTTTCAACAGTTCAATGATGTGTATACCCATTCACTAAAAGAAAGACCAAAAGACACAATTTTTCTTTTTATGTTATTATGATGCACTGTTTTTATTCATTTTACTGAAGATCAAGAAGCCAAGCACATCCATATCAAATTACAGATTTTATTGAGGTTCCAATTCCATTTGAATAAAAAATAAATAAATAAATAACTGAAAGAAGAAAAAAAACTTTTCTAATTCCTAATTCTTAAGTACAAAGTTATAAAAACATTAAAACAGGGTTTATGTTTTCCAAATATATATGTTTTTATATCAAATATTTATATGAAATTCAACAACATTCACAAAAAAAATTATCTTAGAGTCAAAATAAAGTGCTGCATGACAACGAAAAATAGTCTGATGATTATTTTTTTTTATCTTTGAGAGAAATAACAATAAAACAAGACATTGTTTATTGCTCCTAAATGCAAAATGAACTTTTTCAGTCGATTTAAAATACAAATAATAATGATGATGATGATGATGATGATGATAATAGGCCTAATAATAATAATACAGATCTAGCCTAAATCCATGAATGCATGAATGTAAAACTAGGACACAGTACTAAATATATTTTATAAACTGACTGTACAGTTAAACTTGAGTTTTTGTTTGTTTTTTGCTTTGTTTTTTGTTTGGTCTTGCTTTGTTTTTTTTTTGTGTGTTTTGTTTTGTTTTGCTTTGTTTAGCTTTGTTTCTGTTCTGTTTTGTTTTGTTTCTGTTTTGCTTCGTTTTGTTTTGTTTTGTTTTGCTTTGTTTTTTGTGTGTTTTGTTTTGTTTTGCTTTGTTTAGCGTTGTTTCTGTTCTGCTTTGTTTTGTTTTGTTTTGTTTTGTTTCTGTTTTGCTTCGTTTTGTTTTGTTTTGTTTTGCTTTGTTTTTTGTGTGTTTTGTTTTGTTTTGCTTTGTTTAGCGTTGTTTCTGTTCTGCTTTGTTTTGTTTTGTTTTGTTTTGTTTCTGTTTTGCTTCGTTTTGTTTTGTTTTGTTTTGCTTTGTTTTTTGTGTGTTTTGTTTTGTTTTGCTTTGTTTAGCGTTGTTTCTGTTCTGCTTTGTTTTGTTTTGTTTTGTTTTGTTTCTGTTTTGCTTCGTTTTGTTTTGTTTTGTTTTGCTTTGTTTTTTGTGTGTTTTGTTTTGTTTTGCTTTGTTTAGCGTTGTTTCTGTTCTGCTTTGTTTTGTTTTGTTTTGTTTTGTTTCTGTTTTGCTTTTTGTTTTGTTTCTGTTCTGTTTTGCTTTGTTTTGTTTTGCTTTGTTTTGCTTCGTTTTGTTTTGTTTTGCTTTGTTTTTGTGTGTGTTTTGTTTTGCTTTGTTTCTGTTTTGCTTTGTTTAGTTTAGTTTAGTTTACTTTTGTTTCTGTTTTGCTTTGCTTTGTTTTGTTTTGCTTTGTTTAGTTTAGTTTTGTTTCTGTTTTGCTTTGTTTTGTTTTGTTTTGCTTTGCTTTGTTTTTTTGTGTGTTTTGCTTTGCTTTGTTTCTGTTTTGCTTTGTTTAGTTTAGTTTAGTTTTGTTTCTGTTTTGCTTTGTTTTGCTTTGTTTTTTTGTGTGTTTTGTTTTGCTTTGTTTCTGTTTTGCTTTGTTTAGTTTAGTTTAGCTTTGCTTTTTTTGTTTTGTTTTGTTGTGCAACTTAAAGAGAGTCAGTGTAGCATTCCGTCTCCTTTAGAAAATAAAGCACGGCAGATTCTTGATATAAAATGTATGAAGGTGAGAATTAGCCAATATGCACAATCTGACACTTCTTTAGGTAGCCTGTGGTGATCATATTTTGACTTTCTTCCAAACAGTCTGATCTGTAAAACGATTCCCGCTGATGGTTTTTTTTTTTTTTTTTTTTTCTGCTTTT